>NC_085138.1:383012701-383069551 GCF_035046485.1 Aedes albopictus
TAAAGACGGAGGCCTCTTGACGGACGGACGTGAGGTGATCGAAAGGTGGAAGCAGCACTTCGATCAGCACCTGAACGGCGTGGAGAACGTAGGCACGGGAGCCCACGGCAACGGAAGGAACGACGACGCCAGTGCAGCGGAGGACGGAAATGAACCAACTCCCACGCTGAGGGAAGTTAAGGATGCCATTCACCAGCTCAAAACCAACAAAGCAGCTGGTAAGGATGGTATCGCAGCTGAACTCATCAAGATGGGCCCAGAAAAGTTGGCCACCTGTCTGCATCGGCTGATAGTCAGGATCTGGGAAACCGAACAGCTACCGGAGGAGTGGAAGGAAGGGGTAATCTGCCCCATTCACAAGAAAGGCGACCATTTGGAATGTGAGAACTTCAGGGCGATCACTATTTTGAATGCTGCCTACAAAGCGCTATCCCAGATCATCTTCCGTCGTCTGTCACCTAAAACAAATGAGTTCGTGGGAAGTTATCAAGCCGGCTTCATCGACGGCCGGTCGACAACGGACCAGATCTTCACCGTACGGCAAATCCTCCAGAAATGCCGTGAATACCAGGTCCCAACGCACCACCTGTTCATCGACTTCAAAGCGGCATACGATAGTATCGACCGCGCAGAGCTATGGAGAATCATGGACGAAAACGGCTTTCCTGGGAAGCTGACTAGACTGATTAAAGCAACGATGGACGGTGTGCAAAACTGCGTAAGGGTTTCGGGTGAACTATCCAGTTCATTCGTATCTCGCCGGGGACTGCGACAAGGTGACGGACTCTCATGTCTACTCTTCAACATCGCGCTGGAAGGTGTGATGCGACGAGCCGGGCTCAACTGCCGGGGAACGATTTTCACAAAATCCGGTCAATTTGTGTGCTTTGCGGACGACATGGACATTATCGCTAGAACATTTGGAACGGTGGCAGAACTGTACACCCGCCTGAAACGCGAAGCAGCAAAGGTCGGACTGGTGGTGAATGCCTCAAAAACAAAGTACATGCTGGTAGGCGGAACCGAACACGACCGGATCCGTCTGGGTAGTAATGTTACGATAGACGGGGATACTTTCGAGGTGGTGGAGGAATTCGTCTACCTCGGATCCTTACTGACGGCTGACAACAACGTGAGCCGTGAAATTCGGAGGCGCATCATCAGCGGAAGTCGGGCCTACTACGGGCTCCAGAAGAAACTGCGGTCGAAAAAGATTCACCCACGCACCAAATGCACCATGTACAAAACGTTAATAAGACCGGTAATCCTCTACGGGCACGAGACATGGACCATGCGCGAGGAGGACCTACAAGCACTCGGAGTTTTCGAGCGACGCGTGCTAAGAACGATCTTCGGCGGTGTGCAGGAAAACGGTGTGTGGCGGAGAAGGATGAACCACGAGCTCGCTGCACTTTACGGCGAACCCAGCATCCAGAAGGTGGCCAAAGCCGGAAGGATACGGTGGGCAGGGCATGTTACAAGAATGCCGGACAACAACCCTGCAAAGCTGGTGTTTGCAACGGATCCGGTTGGCACAAGAAGGCGTGGAGCGCAGAGAGCACGATGGGCGGACCAGGTGGAGCGTGACTTGGCGAGCATTGGGCGTGACCGAGGATGGAGAGCGGCAGCCACAAACCGAGTATTGTGGCGTACTATTGTTGATTATGTCTTGTCTTAATGATGTGGAACAAATAAATGTATGTATGTATGTAGCTATATTCTCTTGCTCAGATATCGTGATAAGGTGTGAGACCAAAAAACTCACCTTCTAGTTAGTTACCAATAGAAACTGAAATTGAGCAACAGAACCACACATTATAAGGCAAATATTTGCGACGGTAAACAGCTCTAGAATTGCGGCTAGCTTGAAGAGGAATGACACAGAATAGAAACACCCTGATGCGCCGAAGCGACGTACCGTGCACTATCCACATCCAGCCAGCAGTACATCTATCTAGATGTAATTCGGGGAAAGATAAACAGAACGGAATCCCGAAAAAGGGCAATTCACAGTCACCACTCGTGTCGTCTGTGCGGTGCCCCTTCTGAATGAATGCATTCTTTGTCGGGTGGCCCGGTTTTTGGGCGTGCTACATTTTATGCAGGCTTTATCGAGACACGATCGATGCGACAACGGCAGTCAATGCTGTTTTTTAAAGCATTTCTCACCTGTTTTGTGGTTAGGGGTGAATAATCGCATTGATGTTAAGAACTCCCTATGTGAAAGGTGTTTACAACAAGGGTTGGGATATTACCTAGTGTCTCTCTGTTTCGATTGATTCGCATCATTTCTGAAGATTAAAGACTAAACACGGGAAAACTATTTGTTTGGTTCACGGTTACCTAAGTTGCAACAAACCAATATGATGTACACGTGCTTGATAATCGATTAAGGGCTCTAAAGGCAAGAGTACATCAACGAGAAATTTTCGGTCAATCGTTACGCAATTTTTTGAACCACCCAATGCGGGCGCATTATAAAGCTCCACTGAATAGTAGCAAACAATCAGTAAGATCTTCAAAAAATCATCAAAGGGGCTGTTCATAAACCACGTAGACCAAAATTTGACCATCTCAGACCCCCCCCTCCCCCCTCGTACACTTTTGTCCATACAAAAATTTTGAAATTTGTATGGAGCGTAGCCTTTGGCCAGACCCCTCCCTCCCCCCAAAAAGTCTACGTGGTTTATGAACGGCCCCAAACAACATTGTATACAACCAGTTTGGCAGTAGTTTTGCCACCATGTCATGTTCTTCGAACTAGCGTTAGCTGATTACAAATTCAAGCTACTGATTTTGCCAAAAAACTCGTCAACCGACCGACGACCCTCCATTTTCCGAACTATGATAAACAATCGAGCTTTATCGTTTTGTTCATCATCGTTGACAGTTTTCAACGCCAGAAACCACGCAGATAACCCGTACAGCAGACGACGACACAGAGCGATTCCTCTGAACCAATTTCCAATCATCATCATCACCTTTTGGCAGCGGGAACGTTTCTATGCCTATTCGTAAATTAGAGTTTGTTGAGTTTGTTTTTCGTGGAAGTCTGAGGCAACGACACATCGTCTACGACCAGACAACCAATCAACCAGAAAAGGTTCATCAGCATAACGTTACCCATTTTCCATTGACTGTCGCTGGGCGAGTTTACGCGTTATCATAACAGGTTTTACGGCGTGATGCTAGAAAACGTACGTGTATTAATTTCAATCAACGAGAAATTAATTTCAATTTTGAAGGCGAAGTTTTTTTTGTAATCAATTATAAATTCAGAACAAAATCCACATAAAAATGGACTTCAAAATAACATTATTAGCACTTCTCAAACGACCCAAATCAGATCGCGATGATAAAAAGTTCCCCTTCCTTACTCTGAAGGCCACACTTGTTCACCTGATATTTTATAGGCCTTGTGCTCCACCCAAATCTACGCCGAACGAGCAAGGCTTCACTGCTGGAGCTTACACCTTACCTCAAAGAATACAAAATAACTTCATTCCAACATCAAGCGTATAGTAGAGCACCATCTTCGTTGGTCTTGGGCGATGTTCCACCAGTTTCCCCGATCGTGTAGGGATCAAATATCTTCTTCAACCGTGTGCAGCTAGCGCGTTCGCGGTGACGCTGACATCTACCTGTTTTCCTGCTGAATACTGTTTTTGCTATTGTTTCTTCCAACATTCACACTAAGCGTTCAGCCCACTGTAATCTACCGTATTTTATACGTTTCACAATATGCGTATCTCTGTACACTTGCGTCTGCGCTACACTTAATTATCTTGTTTCCCATAGAGAATTGTCTGCAGCACTTTGCGCTCAAAAACTCCGAAAGCTTTTCTGTCTACCTCCTTCAATGTCCACGCCTCGTGACCGTAGAGGGCAACCGGCATAAGAATCAGCGTCTTATAAAGAGCGAATTTCGCATGCGTTTTCAAGATACGACACCTAAGCTGGTTACGCAATCCATAGAAGGCCCTATTCGCAGCTGCAATACGCCTTTTTACTTCACAAGTGCTCCAAGATAAACAAATGCTTCAACAACTTCAAACACATACCTGTCAATTACTACCTCAGCACTAACTTCACTAGGCCTAAATATCTCTGTCTGTACCCGCTATGTTTTGTCTTCGTAGAGTTAATTAACAAGCCTATCCTCGCTGTCTCTCTCTACAAAAGAGCATAAGCTTCCTCCATTGCCTTACGATCGATGCCGATGAGATCAATATCGTCTGCAAAGTCGAGGAGCATGTGCGACAGTATGATGATTTTTTTTCCTCCCCTGTTGGGGAATTTAAGCCACTGCGTCCAATAAGCTGAACTTTTGTGGCAAACTTTTATGATGATAGTGCCGTTCCTTTGCACGTCAGACTTACTAATCGCACCTTCGAGTGAAATGATGTACAGAAAATTTGAGATGGTCTTTCAATCCATGCTTCAATCCATCTATGGTCACAAACGAGGTAGACGCTTCGTCATCGATCCGAATATTTTATTTGAATCTATCCAGCGTTACGCGTATCAGCCAAATTAGTTCCGCCGGAAAACCATGTTCCGATATTATCTGCCAAAGCTCATTTCTTTTTTACTGAATCGCACGCTGATCCGTGGTAGATTGGCTCTCATGAAAACCAGGCTGGTATTCGCCGACGAAGGACTCCTCAAGAGGTCTCAGTCTGTTGAACAGGTCACGCGACAGTATCTTATGACACATTCCACGCACTTCTACATCGCGGTTGTTGAACTTCATTGAACGATATTTCCGGGCTCCTGGTATCGATTTGGATTATTTTTGCACTAAAATGAAGATTATTACTTATATTCTTCTAGGAGTACCTGAAACTTTGAAAACTGCTTCTAGAAAGTAGCAAATTCCTCGGCGTTCAGTCAAAATTCGTCATTTTTTGCGATGGTGTCCCGTTACGCTGTATTTCTTGATTTCTTTCGATGTACAAAGATACAATTCAAAATTAGACTGCATAAAATGAATCTTCTATTCTACTCTGATCGTTTGATATGCTGGTTAGCATGTATTTAATAACATTAATATTTTTGGAAGTAAAAGTTTGATCCTCGTGCAAAACGTAACGCGTGGAATGTGTCTTATACATATGCCGAATCTAAAAGGGTAATCCCTCTGCAATGGGCACACTCTAGTCTGTGCCTTTACTTGTATATTGGGCATATGAGGCCATCCAACCAGCTGGTAGGCAATTTTTCATCCTCCCATATCTTTAAAATAATCTAGTGGATAGATTGATGTAGCTGCTCCCTTCCGTGCTTAAGAAGTTCGACCGGGTTCTCGTCTTTCCCAGCAATATACAATATACAAGTCCTTAAAAGCCTTCTTAACCTCATCCTGTGTTGGTGGTTCCACTGCTTGACCGTCATCCATTATGGTAATCCTGTCCCTGCTACCATTCAACAAATCATCGAAGTGCTCCTCCCACTTAGCTGCCACCATTGTTTTGTCTGTCAGCAAATTTCCTTCCCGGTCATTGCACATGGCAGGCACTGGCGCAGTCTTGTGCCGCGCACCATTGACAGTTACACAAAACCTCCACGTATCGTTCCTGTCCATATTTCTCCTATGCTTCAGCAATCACACTCTTTTCGTGCTGCCGTTTTTATCTGCGGTGGATTCGTTTCTCTGCCGCTCTTGCTACCCTGTACCTCTCCCTGTTGAGCTACGAACCGGCCACTAGCATTCGACCTGTGGCGGCATATTTTTTCCCATTCGTCACTAGTATACACTCCTCGTCGAACCAACCATTACGTTGGCTTCGCTGTTGTTGTCACTGCTTCATGGATAAACCCCCATACATTGTTGACATCTTCAGATCCAGAGGTTGCTGATGATTGAAATTTGTCTCTTTCTAACTCACACATGTTTTCATCAGGAAACTGTTTCCTGATGAAAACATATGTGAGCTAGCAAGAGACAGATTTTAATTATCAGCAACCTCTATTCGGATGCCTTTGTCTCCGACATTCGCAACACAACCAATCAAACTACCGTACGAAACAAAAATGTCAAACGAATGCACTTGACCACGAGTGCGCTTTCGGGAGACGGTTCGGCTTTTGTTATTCCTGTCTTCTTCCACAAAGAGAGCTGTGTTGGTCATATGTGTGTCGTATTCAATTCAACAAGCAAGAATTAACTAATATTAACATTCATAATCGGAATTGGCTGAAATCCATGCGAAAAGCTATAATTAGACAAATGTCATCGAGTCAGATGACATTGATTTGACCCTTTTTTATGTTTACTGATCTTCGTCCTACCGCTCGTGTTGTGTGTAAGAGGTAACGGTAGCACATGAATGTAACAAAGCAAGCTGACACTCGACTGCGGCACCAAAATGAAGGTAGTGAAAAGTGTCGAATGTTTACAAGGCTGGACGACTCTTCCACTTTCTTCGGTCAGCGTATGACCACATCGGACGTACTGCAGTGTATCGGGCCGCTGCGCTGGGCGATTCTCATCGAGAACCATCAGCCAAATTCTCGCAATGGCAATCCTGCCGGTTTATTGCAATTTTTTTTAGCAATAAAACTCAAACAAGGTAAGCATCGCAGCCAGATAAGTGCAATTCTTGGAAAGTGCAGTGTTGTGGTGAAGCAGAAGCAATATGTATGTGTATGTGTACATACAATCCATCGCCCACTGACCGGCAGTGCTTTTATGGAAGAAAAATGTCTGCGTCTATTGTTGATATATGCTGATATATAAAGACGCAAATATTTTTAGTCCTGGAGATGGAAGGTGATAGCTCTACTGCACATCTAACGACCCATTTCGAGGTATGCCTTGACTCGCACGTGCATCCTGAGGTCGTCTTCTGCAACAGTAAGCCCCGCATTAATGGATCCAGGTATCAAATGGATATCTGCAATTCATTAACACTTCCTGAATCAAAAATTTGCATTTTTGTTTCTGGCACGTATTTAGTGTAGTAAATTTTTTATATATGAATAAAGTGGTGCAAGGAAAGGTCTCACCGAGTTTCGCATAGTCTGCCAGTACTCTCAATTTTTCAGCAACGATGGATGCAGCACATCAAAGGCTTGATCAGCGGCATCGGGACTCATAGGCACATCCGGAATATATTACAAACGGTATTGATTTCACTACACAAGAAACGACGTGGAGGGAACAATCGAGCTGGCTTTACAGTAATTCGCGCATAAAAATTACTTTTTCACACGCGGAACAGATCGGGTGGCGTAGACCCTGCCATAGTAGTGGAATTGTCGAATCAAATTCACTGGATGGCATAGCACCACATAATTCGTCCAAAACCCCAATCAACCCCAATGCACAAAACTGGTTTAACTAAACTTCACAAACTCAAAAGCAGCGGCACATTTTTCACAAAAATCACTTCACCAAATGTTTTTCAAAATGTTTTCAGCAATGCAAAATCTCACCGGCTATTTGAACTTTTCTTCGGCCGAATTGAATTCAATTTCACGAAGAAGCGAAAAAACGTGACACCTTGTGGTGAAGCAGAAGCAATGAGCCTTTTTTCTCGTTCAATGTTGTGCAGAGAAGTGTCGCATGATTCGTTATAGGATGCCTGTACCAGTTATCGCACTACCTAAGGAAAACTATTTCTAGAAAAATAAGATGAAGACCGACGAATGTCATCGATATGTCAAATGATTGATAAGTTGTCATACTTTACAGGAAAAATATGGAAACGGAGCCAAAAATACTTTTAGTATCGTATACGGCGTTTGCCAATGATAGGAACCCTGTACCAGTTATGGACACATTTGTTAATTTGGGTTCCACTTCGCACTACAGGTATTCTTCGATATAACGTACCCTCGATATAGCGTACCCTCGATATAGCGAATTCGATATAACGTACATTTTGCTTCGATATAACGTACAACATTGAAAAATTTTATTTTCCCATAAATAACCCTTAGATAAACTACAAAATCACTCAAATCAATGTTTTGTTGCAGCCTTAGCCTTGTTACCCAGAATTAGCGCAATTTTGGGAAAAAATTAGTGTACGTTATATCGAAGCAAAATGTACGTTATATCGAAGCACAAAAAACGAAATGACTTTTTCGTCAAAACTCAAGTTTTTCATTATTGGTTTTGTGAATTTCATCAAAATCATTATTTGGGATTAATTTCACGTCGAATACATCAATACTAGCATAAAAAATATTAAATTTTTCTCTGCTTCTGCTAACGTACAAGGAGAAAACTTTTTTGTAGGTTATATCGAAGAGTACCTGTATTAACATGTATTCCTTATGGGATTAGCCATAACTGGTACACTATGGCGAAATAGGGTGCAAGGAAGCCGAAAAGTTAAGGAAATTGATTTATTTCTATTATAATTTGAGCAAATAGTGAAGTTTGAATGATTGCAACCATCTTTTGTGAACGTGTTCTGTTCACAATATTTTTCTTGTTGATTTGCATCATTAAAGGTTGAAAACCCACTATGGCGAATTTGAGGTACAATAGCCATAACTGGTACACTGAGCCTAGATGTTTTTGATATGAAAATGCAAAAGGACCAAAGGACGCGTCTTGAAGGCCGTCGGGAATAGAAATGAAGAACGCGCCTCGAAGGCTGTCGTGAATGGAAAAGAAGGGCGCGCCTCAAAGGCCGTCGAGAAATCGAAAATAAGGATCGCCTCGAGGGCTGTCGTAAATGGAAAAGAGAGACGCGCCTGGAAAGCCGTTGAGAATGGAAAAGAAGGACGCGCCTCGAAGGCTGTCGACTAGGCTGTCGACTAGTACAATGGTACACTATGCCCAGGGAGTCGAGAAAATTTTCCCGACCGGAACGGGAATCGAACCCGCCGTCTCCGGATTGGCGATCCATAGCCTAAACCACTAGGCTAGCTGGAGACCCAGTGCCTTGAAGGTCATTGTATTTGAATGAGTGGATGTTTGAGGAACTGAAAGACGCGTCTTGAAGACCGTTTAGGTGAATTGTTCTTTGGCATAAAAAAGGACTCATCCGGAGGATCGGCTGAATAGTCTGTTTTTTATTTTCCAAATCCAATAAAACAGAGACTTGTTCCGGTCGGATTGCTTGGCTTCGATTTTTAGAATCGAATTGAATTGGATATTAGTATATATATTGAGGGGCGCGTCTCGAAGAACGTCCTTAAAATCAGTTGATTCTTGAAGAACCTGAATTCACGCCATGAAGATCGTTATTATCTCTTGTTTCTGTATCGTGCTTTGAAGGCCGCAGTTTGTCACAATTTTCGGTAAAAGTACTGCAACGCCTTCCATATCATGAGACCAATTATGTAGAACGTGACTGGCATGATTCGATAATAAAACGTGCAGTAAAGAGTATAACTATGTTCTGATGCTTGATTAATTTTCTTTTCGCTTCAGAAAAACTCCGCTACTGTATAGCCTACATATGTACACATGTAAGTTCTAGAAGGATACTACCTAACGGTAATGCATGCAGCACTACTGTATGTAATCGAGCGATGAATTTTCTTTTTTTCCAAGAAGGATAACGAGTGAGTGTGGAAGTGTGCCTTCGACGGCCCAGTTCGATCCCCTGTTACTGCACCCCAAGCCAGGCCAAACTTTACCGGTGGTGGTCGTCGTCGGTTGCTTATGGTGCGCGACAAATGATCGTGACTATACTGACATGTAGCTATGTAGATATCCTCACATATGTCGCCATTATTGCTATGCCGCTTCGGCAGAGGCCTAGCGGAGTCCGATTTTGTTGTTCTGTTACTACGAAATCCAATCCAATAGAATGTAGGTAATTTACAACTGTGCAGCTAATGAGGATAATGCTACCAACGACGGCGGCGACCATGATGATGATGATGATGATGATGGGATGTAATGTTGTTTTGCTTTTGTTCTGTTCACATGTTTTCACTATCGTCCTTCCCCTCATTTGGCAGCGGTAGCAGCAGCGGCAGCGGGAGGATTTGGAATGGCAAGTCCTTTTCGACATCGTTGACTGACTCGGTATCTACATATTGTGTCACGTTATGCTTTTCTTGTACATATTCCCTCAGAGAGCAGGGCCTATGCCTATGGCTATCTCTGAACCATGGGAAACAGGACACTTCATGCGTGACGCCAGGTGCCTCAGCATTTTCGTTTCCAACCTTCAGTTCAATTACTTGATGGGTGCAATTTGATGGCATGCAAATGAAATCAGTTTAGGGTAATTGAATGATCTCATTCAAAATTTACAAATCAATTGAAACCTAGCATTGATTTCTTTGTATTTGATTTATCACATTTGCAAATTGAACTTGATATTGTTCCTTCGAATCATTTACAGACAGAGCAAGTGGTTCTACCTACTCAGTAGGTAGAACGCGTAGCCTGCAGTGGCAATTATGTTGCAAAAGTTGAAAAAAGCATTGCATATGAATCTAGTCCACTGTTGTCAGCAGCTCTGTGCCGCTCAAGAAGATGAATGGCCAAGCATGCTAACCAGAGCACTTGGTAACAGGCACTTTCGAATAAGAAAATATCCTCTACACATAGATAAAAGCGCAAATAAATGCTAGTAATGCATTGCAATGTGAAACACTTTAACCTTATTTTACTTCCACCTTTTCTAGATCGAAAATAACTTCTACACTCTACAGTAAAACTAATGACAAAACTGTAGATTTTTATTCTTATCATGTCTTTTCTTGACTGTCAAAAAATATAAAATTGATTACTTAAGTCGTTGATTGATAAAATATTGGCAATGTTCAATTAGTCTTGATAATTAAAGTAACAGAATATGAATGGAATTTGATCAAGCATTTTACTGGGATGCCGAAGTATGAAATACCTCATTGAGGTCATCACGCACTTCTCAGTAACTCCTATTCCTACCTCTTCGGATTGCGAATAACCTTAGGGAAGATAAGGTAACCAACTCCGGGTGGGAAGTTTTGTCACAAGCTTTGTCGTAAGGAAGGGGCGATTTGCTTCTGCAAGCATAATGTTTCGTCCTCCAAGTTAGGAACGGAAAACAAACGGCGTCTGTTTACCATATTAGAGACGGCTAATTAACGTCCGAGTGCCTAGTGTGAGTGCTGATCAACGTGTGTGTCCTGCGAGCCAGTCGTAAATAACAATTGCAATGGAAAGTAACAGAATAAAACGAACCCTACGAATAAACAGGACTTGCGATTGGAAGCTCGGTACGTGGACCTAGAGATCTCTCAACTTCATCGGGAGCTTAGCTTAGCTTAGCATAGACTGACTGCCAAAGTTTAAAATTTTCATTTTCAATGAGACAACACACCCAGTCATGCATTCAACGTGCGCTTTCTGGAACCAAAATCGACCACGACGCGATGGAAGTCCAACCCGAACTCCGCGCGAAACGAACTGATTCCCTCCGGCCTCCACAAAAGCAAAGAACGGCGGCACCGACAAACGGCAACTGCTAACATGGCTTGCAACTAGCCTCCACACAACCGAAGAGCGCGAAATAAACTCATCTCTCAACTTCATCGGGAGCACCCAAATACCCAAATATTCGCCGTTCTACTGAAGAAGCGAGTTCGGCATCGTAGCGCTGCTGGACAGGATCAATCCGCTTTTAGCCGATTAGCTGTGAAATATTAGAACCGTAATTCGGATGTTATACATCTGGTGCTAGTTAGTACACCCCAGTACAACTGTTGTGCGGCCTCACAGTGGTTTAGGTTTAGCTGTGTAACCTACATTATCGTCGTTTGGTTTGACGTCCTCACGCGCCTGGACATTTTGGTTCTCTCGTCATGTGACCCTTGTTCGCCGTGCAAACCAGGCATGTTGGTGCCGGGTTGCACTCCCAGGCAATGTGATCCGCACTTCCTATCAGGGCCTTTGCGCGCCCACGAAATTTGTTGTCCGTGACGCCATGATGAAAAATAGCCGAACACTATCGCCACCTCTATAACGGCTCGCGATGATTTGCTAGTTCGACACTAAACCACTAAGGGGCTGTCCATAAACTACGTAGACTCTGAGGGGGGGACGGGGGGTTCTGGCCAAAGTCTACGGTCCTTACAAATTTCGAAAATTTTGTATGGACGAAAGTCTACGAGGGGGGAGGAGGGGGGGGTCTGAGATTGCCAAAATTGAGTCTACGTAGTTTATGGACAGCGCCTAAACAGCAGCGATCGCTCGCTTTGCTGGTCGACCGTTAAATTTGGTGAGGGGGGGGGGGTGACAGTTTTGAATCACCACTGTCTCGTCGGTTCGTCGGTGCTTGAAACACGCCTCTGGTGGCTTGTAGATGCTGAACGGGTACACTGACCAGCCTACTTTGATCTTGCCGACTGCAATCGCCTTGTTCACCTTCCCTACGGGGAGTTTGATCGTGGCAATCTGCGTGCCTGCCGGACCTTTTCGCAGGCGGATTGATGCACTTGATGCATCTACCTCACTCTGCTGCTTGAGTGCGGCTGCGAGCAGTGTTGGTAAAAACTCAAATTCTCAAACCTCATGGTTGAGTTGATTCACGCGCGATTCTTGACTCGCCAATCTCACCGCCGAAAAAATCATGCATGAGTTAACTCGTGATTTCACTCATTGCTTTATTTCTTGGTGTTGTTATTATTTACATCGAAGTTTTTAGGATTGCATGATAGAACAAAAGCATATCTAGCGTACAACAACATTGAATGTCGTTCAAATTGATTTGAATTTGTTTTATAAGCAAATGAGATTTTGGCGCCTGACTCGTGAGAGCGAGATTTTGCATGAAAAACTCGCGCGTGAGAAAATGATTCAGAATCGCGCGCGAGTTTGCTCACGCAGGAGCGGCTCATGAGTGTGCTTTGAGTGTGAGTTTACCAACACTGGCTGCGAGCTCCTCTGCATCGGTGATCTCGTTTAGATTTTTACACTGGAGAGTCCCCTTCGCCGTTAGGGCTCTCACCTGCACTTTTTCGCCCAATACCTCTTAAGCTAGTGCCTTGTAGGAGTTGCCTTTCCTGGCTACCTCCTTCTTCAGCACTAGCATTATCTCTCCAGTTCTGGAGCACCAGGTGATTTTTACCTCAGTGTACGTATCCGCCTCAGTTTTGAAGATCAGCGTGTCGCTACATTAGCGTTTGTGGGCTGGTTTCACATTTCTCAACTCCTTCTTCTTTCCAACTGCAATCGAAGGGTTCTCCTTCTCTTGGTCCGGATGGTCCCCGTTTCTCTTAGCGTTGGCCTCCTGGGGCTTGAAACCCCCTTGCGCGTTTCGCACCCGACTTGGGAGCCTGGTTGCTCGCGCTGGCCGTCCTTTTCTTCATTGTCGGCATTTCACCCGCCTCTGACGGACGCTTCCTGCCTCCGTGCTCTGCGTCTCCTCGACAGGTTTCAGCCATGCATCTCGAGCCGATTTGCGGAGCTTCGGCAGGCCCTGTTTCAGGCCCTTACTGATGTTAGTCCGCCCACTCGTGTAGCTGGTGGTTCAAGGGTTCTGAATCGAATACGTAAGTCATACCGGAGCCCTACGGTCAAAATCGACTCTTACAGCGTTTAAGTGGATGCGGGGGCAATATTCCGGTAGCGTTGCTGTCGTGGCGTCGGTCTACTGGATCGGATCCAAGCCCGTAGTTGGAAAGAGGTCCCCGCAAAGTCGGGGCAGATGTCGGGCCCCATGTCGGCACGTCCTTCTGTGTGATGACTGAAAGGACCTTTCTTTGCGGGAATGTCAAATCACTGTGCACGCGGTATCAGTTCTTGATACTTGCTGTGCAGTTGGAAGCAGGTGTGGTGTCGACACTGTGTGCCTTCCGAGGGCAAGTGGAGTGGTAAGGATCACTCGAGAAATTGGCTAAGCGCTAGCATGTTACCTTGGTGGACTCCTCAAAGCGATTTGTCGATGTTCGTTGCAGCAGGATACGCAGATCTCCTTGAGGGTGCGATGTGCACTAGCCTCTCTCTGAAGCAATGCCTCCTTGGTGTTTCCGTAGAGATGAAGGGTTTGGTGGCCATGGGTTTAGTGGGTCGAGGAATTAGTAGTCCTGGCTTTTGCTGTAGATGACGGTCTTCAACCCCGTATTACCTGGTCCTCGCTGTTCAGGTGTCTGTTGAGCAGATTGTCCCCCCATGATTTAGAAAAAAAACGATGTACACATGCGAAAAAATCACTGGTAGAGGAGATTCTCAGTTAATAACTACAAAGGCGCTCATAGGGCATAAAGCTGAGAAGTTTTAGACTTTATCCCTGTTGTGACGTTCCTACGCCAAATAGAAGAAGAGAAGAAGCTGTTTGCTTTTCTAATCGTGATCATCTGTAGTTCTCTGTGGTTGCTTCTGTAATAAAAGTTATTCTTGCAAAAAAAATATGCATCTTAATAAGTAACCATACTGTGGAACACTACCCATTTATGATGTTTCATGACTCTGAAGAAAAACACGGATTTCTTGTTTTCAACAAAAAATTATATTACAATGACGTTGTCAATGATCTAACTTGAACAAATCAATTAAAATTAAAATCAACAATATTAGATTAACATTCTTGCGCCGGTATCACGTCCAGACTCCATCATAGGCGCATACATACGGATTGTGCTGACTGCCGTTTCAAATCAAACGTGACGGGGCGAAACTGGAATTGTACAATTTATGCAATCTGGTCATCACAGATATGATTGATGGTAAACAATTTAAGAACGCTTGAAAATGTGACTTTCTGTATCGTTCAATTAGGCCTAGGCAGCGGAATGACTTCATTATCAACTAGACTGTTGGCGGCATAGATGCTCGGGCACAGCAAGCAGTACGCACATCCTTCCCTGCCAGTTCGTCACATGTGCATGAGGACCCGCGCGACGCACGTTCTGTTGTGATGTGTTCCTCATGGTTAGGAAAGCCTTCGGTTCCCTGGCGCGATAATGGGACAAAAAAAGTATGACCTTAGTTGCGACATTTTTTACCACCGACTGTCATAGCCTCATTACCGGTTACCTATAGCGATGAGAACCACTTATCCCCGTTGGAACATGGCTGCCGAGAGTTGTAGAATCCGGCTGCGTCGCGTACAATAAACTGACATTGGTCAGTGATGATGGCGTCTGCTAGGTCGGGGGCAGGTTTTCTGATGATCAATGCAACACGACACGGTATCTAACTGCGGTCAGCCCGTCTAATCAGAACAGCATCCCATGGCGCGACGTCCAGCCACCGACGCATGTCGGGAGCTTTCATGGGCAAATGGTGCTACAGTGGATTCGCGTGCTGTCCCAAGTAGTGGGTTCGATACAGGGAAAGGGCACGGGATAGATTAATAAATTATTGATTTCTTCGATTGCCTCTCTATGGGGAATACGATTGCAAATCGACATTGGGTTCGGCTCGCGGCGCCGACATGTGACAAGCCGGTCTTATGTGTAAAAACCTACATGCTGCATACGCTCAGCAGAACTAATTTCCATGTCGCCAGTCGCAGCCAGGGGTACAGTTGCCGGTGGATCTAGTGTCAAGGCTACGTCGTCGTCGGTACGTACGGTGGCAAGACAACCACCACTCTCTGTCGGCAGTTGATTCCGCAGGACAATTTGTCCCCATTCGCGGCAGAAAATTGGTTTCCAGCGAAGTTGACAAGCCCCTTATTGTAATGTAGAATGTCATACGGATACACATGATTACGAAGGAAAGAAGTGAACAGTTTGAATGCTCGAGTTTCTTCACGTGATTAATCTACTTTCTATTGAGTGAGTCGATTCGGCACTGTCGGAGAATTGGTCGATGCGAAAGAAGGGAAGGGGAACCGTAATTGTGCCCATGCTTTACAGTTTTCTGAGTAATTACCAACAGCTGTTGATGTGTAGTAATTTGGTATGATTAAGGATCAGCTTTCTATGTTGAAACCAATTTTGCTTTGGAATCGGGCGTTTAGCTAGAATATTGGTGTTATTGTAGATGTAGTGAGGAGCAAATGATCATCGAAAACATTGAATTACGTGCGATCGAAGCAAAACCTTCATACGCAATACCGTAATTTTGAGTGAATTTGATCCCTTTTCAGAATTAATCTACCATCAAACGTAGAGCAAAACAAATGATGAAGACGAAGGTGGAACGTTTGTTGGAGAAATATTAAAGCGAATCTGTGACAGGAATAAGTTCGAAGAAAAGAGGAATTTCCAAAGATGTTCAAGTTATAGTCGTTCTGTAAAATAAATAGGAAGCTCTCGTTTAAGGCGCAGGCTATATTCGTAAATAATAATCATTAGTAGCAAAACTAGAGAAAATTATTATTATTACTTCATTATAGAGCTTTTCAGCCCTTGGCTGGTTCATCTCTTACCAACTAGAGAAAAGATTTTTCACGATAAAAAGATTTGCATAAAAATTTTTACCAGGGAGTACCAGGCGGTCTTGAGAGCGTTTTGGGGGATCCAAGTGAGCTTCAAAAGGTTCTAAGGGGTCCGAGGCGTTCCAGAGGGTCCCAGGGGCGTATTAAGGGATGTCATGGACATTTCAGGAAACCCCAGGATGCTTAGGAGGATCCAGGGAGTTCAAGGTGGTCCCATGGGCACTTCAGGAGGTCTCAAGGGTGTTCCAGTGGGTATCAGGGGCCTTTCAAGGGGTCTCATGGGTGCTTCAGGAAGTCTCAGGGGCATTTAGGGAGTCTGAGGGCATTCCAGGGAGTTTCAAAAGGGTACCTGCAAGTCTCAGGAATGTTTCATAAGGTCTCAGAAATTGCCTAGAGGTCTCAGGAAATTCCCGTAATACTATTTAAACGCTCCTGAAATCTCCGTAATTCAATTAAAACGCCAATGAATTTTATCGGCTCTTGAAATTCCCTGAACCAGCCAGCCCCATGCAACGCCCCTGAAGCCCCTTGGATCCCCTTTTTTTGGGCTCTCTGGGAACTTCTCTTGGCCTCATCTCAAATGGTAAGGAGTATTGAATCCAAAAATGATGGCCAGAGGCTGAAAATTACTAACATTAGACAACGGACCACACATAACACCCAGTGGCCTAGTGTAGAATTTTCCGTTTGACGAAAAATTTTGATGATGTTGAACCTGGCCTTGTTAGGGGAATACCTGTAAGTAAAAAGAAAATCGTGTTAAGTACTGTTCCTTTGAATTCCACTAAGAATTTGCATCCTTTGACAAATACGTATTTCGACCTCAACTGTAAGGCCGTCTTCAGTGTTTTGTACTTGACTCGAGAAAATTTGGCCCGACTAGAGTGGGAATCGAAACCACACTCCGAGGCTTACGAGACACCTAAACGACTGGCGCCGCCAAACGCTTGGCCAAGAAGCCCACAAAATTATTGGAATAACTGCAGGTAATTAAAACAATCTCAACGAAGTTAATGGCATAGTCATTAAAAAATTTCTGACATATATCTGTTTGAATTTGGAGCTGTGAATGTTTATTTTGATACAAATACTGGCAAAACTTCTCAAAGTATACCTACTTGGCAGCAGGTACCTAACATTCTGGATAAATTTTCGAAAATGGGATTGTTGTACATTCAGAAATTTAATTTAGAAAGTGCATGTGCTCTGCATTCGAGAAGTTTTTCCATTATTTTAGGAGAAACTCACGTATCTATTTCCAAAAATATCTCAATTTCGTCAACCGGTACACTTGATTTTGTTCATCTGAGTCTTTTTGCATTGGGCGCCATTATTACGAAAAATAATGAAGCACTACAAATGCATATTAATTATTAAAGTACCGTAAACCGGGGTCAAATTGATCAGCGGGGTGAAATTGATCACTCGGGTACTACATTGTAATTCCATACTAGGAACTCTTAAGCGTCGTAATGATCTTAAACATTTTACGTCATCTGATTCGTAGGTGTCTGGAGATGAGTGTAGACTTTTAATTTTTTAGAAAAAGTTAGTTGTGCCTTATTTTTTGAAGGAATTTGCACTGTATTTCTCATTTAGCTGAAATCATTGCTACTAAACAATCAATTGCTAATAGGACTTCCCGTCAATTCTCTGTTTTAACATTTTTGTTGAGCCTTGGTAGGGATGTAATGCAGCTAATCAGAAAATGAAATAGTTATGAAAAGTTCATTTTATGAAGAAATAGTCATAGAATAGAAATCACTTATTTTAAATGAAATTGCCTACCTTTAGGCGTTTAAGGGGAAATTTCAAAATTTAATTTTGCATTTAAAGTAATAAATTCACTAGTTGTAAGATTTTAGACGCGTTATTCGGTTTTGCAGTGCTTGAAATTGAGTGAATATGAATGGTACAATCATTCATCAGCGCCAACCATCACTACGAACGAACACGCACAGGGAGCAAAGAGAAACCGAACCAACCGCGACCACTATTCCTCATCGATCGGTTGGCTGGTGAAGCATATTGACTGGTGACGATTATTTCTCACTTGCTGTGGTGAGGCTGAAGATGCGTAAATGATTCAGTGGATTTATTTTTTGCTCAAAACTTGTATAAACAATCAATTTGTCCATAAGAGAATGATGGACGTGACTATTATAATCGATTTAATTAGAGTTTATGTCATTTGCACTGTAATAACGAGATAAAAATCAAGTATATTCATTGCCGTATACACCGGCGAAGAGAGAGATTCAGAGAGCCGCATGCCGCTGAATCGTCGTTCCTCACTCTCACTCATATTTTTTATTACTCCCGCTCCCACTTGCTTCTGAAGCATGTTAGCCAATGAAGGCATATTGCTACCGCTTTGGGTTGGAAAGCGCCGGTCAAAGAAGAGCAAATTTTGATTCGTCTGAGGTAAATCGCTTCAATTTTCAAGCGCTGGAAGACCAACATTAAGCGGTGAAGGAAATTTTCCTTTCCAACCGATGCTTAATTGTGTACTGATCAATTTCGCTACAAAGTGGCATTTCCAATATTTTGATATTTGAAGTTATTTAACTTAAAGTTTAAATTTGTTGAACAAAATTCTGTCACATGGTTCCATGGAGATCCACTGGGTACTGGTTTTACAGAACTTCTTTTGGCAATATTTGAACAGGCACTGATATTATCCGCAAAAGTTGTTTTAAAGTGATCAATTTGACCCCGGATTACGGTATCGTGTGTCCCATCTACACAAAAGGGCGACAAGTTGGATTCCCGAGCTGGAACGAATAACTGACACATAACTGTAGCTTACCAAAGTCAGGTATCATACCAAGATGAGGTATTGGTCGGTTAGCCTGGTATTGAAAATAACTAATTTTGGTATTGTGTAGGTATTTATAAAATACCTCAACGAGTTATTTGTTTGGTGTTGAAGACTGCTTGAGATATTATTCAGTTATGAAAAAATCACTATTTGTATGGAAAAAAACGCCAATTATTATTAAGGTATTGCCATACCTGATGTCATTATTCACGTGTTATGCACAGAATACACACCAGTTATTATTTTAGGTATTTTACTTCTTATGCAGGGCTACTTAATACCTCATTCAGGTTGTAGGTATTCCGTTTTCCATTCCTGAGTTTGGTATTCTTCAGCTATTTTTTCCTACTCGGGTTGCGGGAACTATCGCGTGATCACACTACTGAGCGCTGCCTACAAGGTACTCTCTCAAATTTTATGCCGCCGCCTATCACCGGTTGCAAGAGAGTTCGTGGGACAATATGAATATCAGGCTGGATTCATGGGTGAACGCGCTACAACGGCATCTGGTCCGGCATCTTCCGTGCTCTCGGCTTATGCTCTCACTCTCTCTTTAAGCTGTCAAACGCTTCAGAGAAATGAATATTCTCCCACACAAGCTGAATGACAAGTATCACTGAGTTGAAGAGTTGTTGCATTTGTATTTGCATATCCTCTTTCTCACTGTTATGAAGAATTCATTTTCTCTCAGCGCAGTAGCGTACGGATGAACGCACTATTTTGTCTCGCTCAGTTCAAGAGTGAGAAACTGTCATCTGTTGCTCAGTTGCGCCCGGAGAAAAACAAAAACAAATCTTTCGTCTGGACAACTTCAACCCAAAACATTCTTCGTTTCCAATTTTCTGAAAGAAAACGACGAAAATAGTTAAAATTATATGACTTTTAATGAATTATATGTACTTATTAGCGTGGTTCAAAAAATCGTTTTTGCTCCACACCGCTTATTCGATTCGTAACCAGATTCTATGCCTTCTCCCAAAATTTGAGCTCATTTGGTTGAAAATCGAGACTGCACAAGCCCTTCAAAGTTTGTATGGGAATTACTATGGGAAAACGATGTTTTTCGTTCAATCGACCGTAATATTTTCCCAAGTGCCCTAAAATGCCAGTTGACCCTTGGTAGTTCTAGGTTACTCTATCAGCTACAACTTTGCCGAAGACAGCATACAAATCGCATGCCTCATTAATTAGTTACCGATTTTTATCCAGAATCGAAATCTTTACTCATGATCGTTAAACTAATCGGTGGGCATCACTGCATTTTGCAGAGTAACATAGTAGCCATGATTTTAGTGTGCTATCTTTGGCGCCATATGCAGCAATGTTGCCTGCTGGGAAGCTGGAGGATCATTGCAAAGGTTCGTCCAGTTGGATACAAATAGATAACTAATTAATGAGGCGTCCGATTTGAATGCGGTCTTAGGCAAAGTTGTAGCTGATAGAGTAATCTAGGAGTACCAAGGGTCAACTAATCCTCTAGGGTACTTGGGGAAATGCTATGGTCGATTGAATGGAAAACATCGTTTTCCCATAGGGCACTGCATTGTTTTGATTTTGTATGGGATTTTGAAGTTTCTTGGCCTTGTTGTTTACAACATTTATGTAAGAGTGAAAGAGAAGGAGAGAATTTCATGCAGTTCCCTATAGTAAATCCCATACAAACTATGAAGGGCTTGTGCAGTCTCAATTTTCAATCAAATGAGATCAAATTTTGGGAGAAGGCATAGAATCTGATAACGAATCGAAAAAGCGGTGTGGAGCAAAAACGGTTTTTTGAACCACGCTAACTTATCTTCACCCTCAATTTGATAGTTTCACGGGTGCTGATGCCGGAAACGCTTCCTTTGGCGCTGGTCGTCAAAGCACCAGCAGCAAAAGAAAATCCTTCAACATCGCTGAACATTTTGATGAGGTGAACGACTCATGTGGAGCAAAAGTTGGCATGAGATGTCGAATCCCGGACTGTAACGTGCTGCTTACCTACATCAGTACCTACAACTTAGAAAAGCATTTGATTGGAAAACACCAGAAGCACGCACTGGAACTCGGCCTGATCAAGGAAACTCCGAGGAAACTCTTGAAAATTGTAGTACTAATTGACGTACAAGAATTTCTTCGAAACTGCGTCACTGTTTGCCATCTACGCAAAAAAGTGCTTCCGGGGACTCATTGATCCGATTGCCACGAAACTCCCTATTCCGGCATTAACTCTGATGAATGTTGCCATCAGTGTTGCGCGTCAGTCGAAAGAATGTTTGTACAAGGATAGATAATGTATACGTACAATTGAATTAACCAATTGGTTTGAAATTGAAGGAGTTACATATGAAAATACCCATATCTGTTTTGCTCTAGAGGGTGAAGAGAAATTTGAACAGTGCTCCGAAGCTTACTGAGCAATTTATTTCATATTTTCTTTGTGCCAGTGATGAGGGTTCATTAGAGCATCACACCAATCATGCTCTGCAAAATAGAGGAGGGTTCATTCGTATGAGAGAGCATTCATCTTCATTTTCTCAGTAACAGATTTTTATTGAACATATTGAGGCGACTCACAAAAACAGAGAGACAATTGACTAGCCGTATCTTTTCGGTGAAGATGAGCAAAACAAAGCCTGCCAGATGTTCGCCATCCGCCAGGTGTTGCAGAAATGCCGCGAATACAACGTGGCCACACATCACTTGTTCATCGACTTCAAATCGGCGTATGATACAATCGATCGAGAACAGCTATGGCAGATTATACACGAATACGGATTCCCGGATAAACTGATATGATTAATCAATTGATTGATTGATTTGTCTTTATTAGAGAGACTTTCAGCCCTTGGCTGGTTCGTCTCTTATGATTAATCAAGGCGACGATGTGCGTAGTTCGAGTATCAGGGACACTCCCGAGTCCCTTCGAATCTCGCAGAGGGTTACGGCAAGGTGATGGTCTTTCGTGCTTGCTGTTCAACATTGCTTTAGAGGGTGTAATAGTAGAGCGAGGATAAACACGAGTGGGACGATTTTTAAGAAGTCCGTTCAGCTGCTTGGTTTCGCTGATGATATTGATATTATAGCTCGTAAATTTGAGACGATGGCGCAAACGTACATCCGACCAAAGAGTGAAACCAGGCGAATCGGATTAGTCATTAACGTGTCGAAGACAAAGTACATGATGGCAAAGGGCTCCAGGGAGGAATCACCGCGCCCGCCACCCCGAATTTTTTTCAACGATGATGAAATCGAGGCGGTTGAAGAATTCGTGTACCGTAATCCGGGGTCAAATTGATCACTTTAAAACAACTTTTGCGGATAACATCAGTGCCTGTTCAAATATTGCCAAAAGAAGTTCTGTAAAACCAGTACCCAGTGGATCTCCATGGAACCATGTGACAGAATTTTGTTCAACAAATTTAAACTTTAAGTTAAATAACCTCAAATATCAAAATATTGGAAATGCCACTTTGTAGCGAAATTGATCAGTACACAATTAAGCATCGGTTGGAAAGGAAATTTTCCTTCACCGCTTAATGTTGGTCTCCTAAAACCGAATAACGCGTCTAAAATCTTACAACTAGTGAATTTATTACTTTAAATGCAAAATTAAATTTTGAAATTTCCCCTTAAACGCCGAAAGGTAGGCAATTTCATTAAAAATAAGTGATTTCTATAAAAAAATGACTATTTCTTCATAAAATGAACTTTTTATAACTATTTCATTTTCTGATTAGCTGCATTACATCCCTACCAAGGTTCCACAAAAATGTTAAAACAGAGAATTGACGGGAAGTCCTATTAGCGATTGGTTGTTTAGTAGCAATGATTTCAGCTAAATGAGAAATACAGTGCAAATTCCTTGAGAAAATAAGGCAAAACTAACTTTTTCTAAAAAATTAAAAGTCTACACTCATCTGCAGACACCTACGAATCAGATGACGTAAATTGTTTAAGATCATTACGACGCTTAAGAGTTCCTAGTATGGAATTACAATGTAGTACCCGAGTGATCAATTTCACCCCGCTGATCAATTTGACCCCGGTTTACGGTACTTGGGCTCACTGGTGACCGCTGACAACGACACCAGCAGAGAAATTCAGAGACGCATTGTGACAGGAAATCGAGCTTACTTTGGACTCCGCAGAACTCTACGATCGACCAAAGTTCGCCGTCACACGAAGTTAACTATCTACAAAACGCTGATTAGACCGGTAGTCCTCTATGAGCACGAAGCATGGACCCTACGTGCAGAGGAACAACGCGCCCTTGGAGTTTTCGAACGGAAGGTGTTGCGTACTATCTACGACGGAGTGCAGATGGAAGACGGGACTTGGAGGAGGCGAATGAACCACGAGCTGCATCAGCTGCTGAGAGAACCAACCATCGTCCATACCGCGAAAATCGGGAGGCTACGGTGGGCGGGTCACGTCATCAGGATGTCGGATAGCAACCCGACTAAAATGGTTCTCGAGAGTCATCCGACCGGTACAAGAAGACGTGGAGCGCAGCGAGCTAGGTGGGTCGACCAAGTGGAGGACGATCTGCGGACCCTTCGCAGAGGGCGGAACTGGAGACAAACAGCCATGGACCGAGTGGAATGGAGACTGCTACAATGTTCAGCGGCCTTAGCCTGATCGGTAAGGTAAGTATGTAATACGTTTATGGCATTTTCGTTTTCAAAAGAATAAAATTTAGGTCTTTATTGGCTGCTCTCAGGGTGGAAAGAGGAATTACACTTCACCAGAGTATTGTTGGTCATGTATCATAACTTAAAAGACACCAAAAATTCGACGTGTTACCAAAATTTCCAAATATAATCAGCATTTTCTTAAAACTTATTATTATTAGATGCTTTTCAAAAATTTTGTGTAGTGAAAAGAATTACCAACAGGCATTTCTCGATCTGGCTTGTAATTAAATACCTGGGGGCTCCATCGAACGCTTCACAACAGCAGTAGAAGGAAAAGGAGGCGCATGGTAGTTTAATATAGGTTGATGCCACATAATCGGCGCCGACACCTGGGGATAATACCCAACGTCATCCTATTTAGGCTCTTATGGCGAGTAAAACAAATGCCTTGTGGCGTTCCACCTCAGGTGTAGTGCATGCTAAGCATATTGGGCTTATTGTTAGTTTTATTGACTCCAACCCATAATTAGCTTGGCTTGTCTGTTATTTCAAGGGGAGAATTTTGATCAATATACCCAAATGAATATGAACCAATAATAATTTCATAAAAATTGGTGTTTGAATGTTCATCGTTTAACAATCTTCCTTCTCAAATTGGCAAAAACTTGCATGCAAGTTCAATTTGTCGCGCGAGTACTCACGCAACACATCCTTCTGTAGCCTCCAATATGTCGCACACATCGTTTGCAACGCATCCTACTTTCTCCCACCGACCGACCGGACCGGCAAAGCCTCCTGTCAGCATGTATATGCTGCTGCCACCCCTTCCTACCACCCCCTCAAGAAAAGACTTTATCAAACTCTCTCACCTCCCGAATCGCATGATGCAACATTAACGGCCATGCTCCGTGTCGTCGTCCATATCAACCCGTACCCGTTCGTTCGGGCACAAAACCACGCGGTAGTCTCTCTCACTAGCGGCAACGCACCACGACGCGGCCGACGGTGCCGGATCGCAATTTCCTCCGTTTAGCTCGCTGGTTGTGTGTGCTCTCTCCCGTTGTTGCGGCCGCCGTCGCGCGCTCGCAACATATTGCTCCTAATCGTCTCCTTTTCCGCCGCGCGCCGTATCAATGCCGATATGTAGCCTGCTGCTCGAGAGGATGGATCCGTTCCGTGTGCCTGTTTGCCGTGCTGCCGTGGCCTGGTGGTCTGATGGTTGTCCGTCGGTGTCGGTCGGCCGCGTTTCGCGGTGTGTGTAGACTTCTGTGCGGAGTATAGGCAGGAGGTTGTTGTCGGTTAGGAGCAGCAGCAGCAAGCAGCAGAGAGTCTGACCGAACGCGCGCGCGAGGGGGTTTCTTCTCGGTTCGATATCGAATTTTACCGTCAGTCGCAAAGCTAAACTCGTCAAGTTCAAACGGGTGTTCTCCGGGAGCTATTCCGAGTTTTTTGGTGGATGTGGATTGTTGTGTGTTTTTGCTGAGCCATCAGGATTTTTCTTGAGTAGCGGGGATATATAGGCAGCAGAGTGTGCGGTTTGGGACGGATATCGAGTGTCCGAGTTTGCAGTCCGGAAGAATATTTTTTCGCTGAACGGATTGTCAGGAAGGATAATTGATTCCGGATAGGGCAGTTCTGCTGTGCATCGAGGAGCGAAGTGGAAGCGGATTCCTGCGGTGTTATTTGAACACGTTTCGTTCGCTAGGTGTTTATAATTGCGAAAGGATTCGATTTTGGATGTGTTTGGTTGTGTGGCGAAGGACTTTTTTTCGGTGTGAAAATCAAGTCTTGTGAGGTGAGGATTATGTAAAGCAGCAGCAGCAGTGGCAGTAGTGTGGTATTGGTTTGACATAGGACGTGCCTCCAGGGAAGTCACACGACCGAGTTTTGCGTATGGGAAATTGCGACATCTGATTTAATTGATTTTTCTCTTCGCAATCGGACAAGCTCTCCAGTGAGGAGGCTTTTATTTGTGGGTACGGCACAGCTGAGAGACACCCCATACCCCGAAAGGATTCAGTTTGGGAAAGTTGCCCCAAAAGCGGAATTACCGACACTGCAGAGTGAGGCCGAGGATTCGGTGCTACTCGGACGCGTTGCTATACAGCTGTATCCCGTCGTACCGCTACGGAACCATTCCGATAAACGTCAACGTCCCCGAGAATACCTTAGCAGTGGACGGCCGACGCACTATAGCAGGCACTAGCTATCGGGTCTCGATGTTGTCAACGAGAGAGTGTTACCCTGCGATGGAAAATGGGTTAACTGGATTGACCTAGGCCGTCGTTGGTAGTCTACGAGGTCTACGCTGCATGCGAGAGAATCCTGCCCAAAAGGCACTCGCCTGACAGCGGTAGTACAAACGGTGAAAGGTTTAATTCAATTAAAATCTAGACACACAAGACAGCACACGTAGAGTGTAACTGTGGCGGGTGGAAAGTGAAAATTGCTTCTTCCGCGTGAACGATACGACCAGAGAGCACCGCTGAACCGAGCGGAGAGTGTGTGCAGAATTTTCCTCGCTTTTTATGTCGGAAGCATAGCGAAAAAGTAGAAGTAGCAGAACTACAAGAACGTCGCAGTCGGAAAACAGAAACTATCGCAGAAGCAGCAGCAGCAGCAGTGAGTCACATGAGTAGTCTACGGCTACGACGGTGGCGGTGAGAGTGTGAGAGCTGTCCCCAATTTTCGCTCAGCGGGAAAACGACCTGAGCACACGAACTAACGCCGTGGATTTTCTTTGGCCCACTTGGCGAGAGAGAGGGAAATCCGGCGGCCCCACGAGAGGAATCCCTCACACCGAACGGAACCACCAGGAAGGAAGCATCGTTTTTCGCCGGTTGCAACCCGTCGTCGATGGTCTGAGCTCTGTTAGCCAACATCATTCAGTAGTTGCTACTGCTACTCTGAGCCGCGTGTGAATACTGCTCCGATCGCGTATCCAGGAAGTGAGCCCAAACGTTCCGGAATAGTTTGGAGTTGTACCTCCGGCTTCTGGTGTTAAACAATTAGGTAATCGGTCAGGTTTTTGCCCGAGCAAGCAAGTTTTTTGGAGACGGAAAACCCGATCAAAGGAGCAAAAAAAGGAAAATCAATTTACGTGTGTAGTTGTGCAAAGTTTTTCTACAGCAGCATATATATGTACTCTTGTTATTTCTTTTGGACGTCCCCGTGTTCTGTAGTTGCCGTGTGTACATAAAAAAGCGAAAGGAGCGAAGAAAAAACAGTACGAAGAATCTGTTTCAGTACCGCAGTGGGACGTTAATTACATAAGAATAAACTTGATTTTTGAGTGTTTTTCTGTTTGTTCAATTAGAGAAAGTTTGGAAGATAATAATTGAATAAGTGCTTTTGTTACCTGCAAGTGACACTATAGTCTCAGATAGAACCGCTTCTAATAATCCCATGTGTTTAGCCTGTGCTTAGTTAGCTAAGGTACGCCGAAGTTTGGTGTTTGCTGTCGGTGTTGTACGTTTGCCGATTCGTAGAAACTCGGTGTAAGTGCATTGCAATATACATACTCAAATCGGAAGACAAACATTCAGTCTGCGCTGGAGTTGATCAACGAGATATTGGTGAAGAAATATTTGTGGTGAGATAAACGAGATTGAAGCTTGAAATAAGCGAAGAAGAATTCTGTAGTTCTTCGTAAATCGTGGAAAACCAATTGATACAAAAAATATTACACTTTTAAGAAGATACCGAAAATTTCCTAAATTTGACAACGACCCAGTGCAGTGCCGTGTTGCGGGTCAACTAGAGTCAAGAGAAAACAAAAAAGCGAGAGAGAGAAGCCAACCCCTGCCCTGCCCTGGCGCGGTTGAACTGTGATGGTGCTCTACGTGAAGGATTTCTATCGTAAGGAGCCCGACCGGCTGAGGCAGCCGCGACTCGTGTAGCTCTGCCATGAACAAGCATCTCTGGAATAGCGATACATCCTGGGGATGTGTCCAGGCGTTGCTGGCGCTGATCCTGACCATCCTGCTGTTGCCCGGTCCAGGTGAGTGAGCAAATTTTTTTCAGGTTTTTTTTTGTGTTGAAGAAAATAAAATGCAAATATAGAAACATTTACATTTCTTCATTTTCATCAATGCTAATGAGAATACAATTGCTAATCAAAAATACCAAGAAGTTATTTATGATGGACTCTGAAGGAAACGTCTATGAATTACGTACATTTCAGAAGAGATTTAGAATTACAAAGGTTTGATTCTATACAAATGCCAGCGATCTTTAGATTTGATATATCTATATATATACCCAAGTAACACAACATGTTATATAATGGTTTAATTTTTTTTGTCTTTATTATAAAGACTTTCAGCCTGTGGTTTAAAATTCACTTAACGTACAAAATGAAGTGTATTTTTCTTGCATTATTAACATGAACATGAACACTTATATAATCAAAACAGCGCAAAAAATTGCGGCTTATAAAACATCTTGCAAGTATTATAAGGTGTATCCCAGTACATTTATAATACTAAACTTTATGCTCAAAGCAAATTCCATTCCCATCCCAAATATATTTCAAGCTGCCAGTTGATAATAATACTTGCAAAATACTTATATAATACGATCTTATTTGAATGAAGCATTTTCTTCCGTCATATAACTAGCAGAAAACACTTTTGAAACACATCAATTACATAGGTTGGAAATAGGCTTTTTAAAAGTCAAATAACTGACAGAAAACATTTATAATACAGCATTAAAATACAGTATGTAAACATCAGCAACTGGCCAAGAAAAAAAAACAAAATAAATTTCATTTAGAAATACATTTTGCCATAAAAAGCTCAAAAAAAAACAAATGGGACTCGTGAATGTAATGAAGTCAGTGATCATAAAGTATTCGGATAATTTATTAGGACACATGTTATTCCCACTTTCAAGAGGCGCTTATTTTACATGCGCTTCAAGATTTTTGGTGAAACACATGATTTTACTCATCCATATTGCAAGCGCTTCTGAATATATTTAAAAATCTTAACAAAAGTCAACCAAATATTGCTGTTATGGCCGACTTTTTTCAATCCACGCGAAGAACCAACATGGCAGATTTTCAATGTATTTTAAAGTTCCGTTCAAAAAAATTTTAACAACTATGTAATGTTTAAAAATGCTTGTTGTAATTATTATTATTTATGATTCCGCTGAGATTAGAGTATGCTAAGCTGAACAAATTACAGTTTTTAGAATGAGTAGCAAATTAAAGGAAAATGAAATATAAATTTGTTGCATGTTTTAATTGTGATTGCATACTATTGCTAGTGTAACGTGAAAAATTATTCTCTGATAAAAAATGAAAATAAGTTAGCTTTACGTTACGAATGCGTATTCAAAACATCTTTTACTAAAGATTATGGAAGATATTGTTAAAACTAGTATAATACGTTTTGGTTACACATTTTCAACAAACAAAATTGGTAAGCTATTATAATGCGCTGCGACAGTAATTGAACCACAGAAATAACTGAATTACAACTTGTTTTCAGCCAAGTTCAATCTGTCAAAACATAAAAGTAAATATTGTCATAAGTAGTCGCACTTCACGCACTGATGCTTGTTAGTCAAGAAACTTGGTCAAATATTACAATATCTGCACAGTGCACATTGACACCAGAATAATATCGATCGCCTGCGGATTCCGAACAATTTGAGCTGCTATCGAATGGAATTCCGAAGGAAGCTTCACGACGCCTGGGATGGTTCTCGAGCAGCTGCTATTGACTAGTGCCAAATAAACTGCAATTCGATTATACGTGTGAACAAAACACTTATTGCTTTGAACTACAAACAACCCATACTGCGAACCGACGATTGATGGAAAATGATACCAAGCCATCATTATTCTTATGGATTTCATGTGTTGTTTTTTCATCGAGGTATTTCTCGTATGATGCGTGAAAAAGCCTTAAAACTATCGATAACTAAGCGTGCAGCTTCAACAATGCAAAACTGCAAATCATTCAGGTTGTGATGAAATGTGCTCAGTATGATGTCAAAGAATGTAAACATTATTGCTTTTATTATGGGTAAGTGGAATGCTTCAGTAGTGTTATATTCTTGTCAAATCTATATATTTTGAGCATGATAAAGTCGATGGTACTTGTTTTGCTGTTTGGCATTGTGTAACATAATTAGAGCCAAATAATAACACCGGATGTTTGTAGATGCACTAAAAGTACAGTTATAAAACACCTCTAGAATATTTAATTTCTAAAAGATGTTTTCTGTGTTACTTGGGTATATATATATATAAATGCAGTGGCATACGTGGGAACGCGCATAACTTGCGAAAGGAAGGTCCGATTTTGATCGTCTTAGTTTTGTTCTGTAAGTTTTCACCCAAGGAAGGTTTATGAGGCAAAAACATGGAAATATTGAGAGTTTTTGAAAATCGATCTTCCATACATTTTCTGACCGGGGACTTGGTCTTGGATTGAAACTTGAAACGTCAAAAAACGCAGTAGGCAAGACAAAGTTTGCCGGGTACAGCTAGTTTATAGTAATTCTTTTGAATGAGCAACCCTAGTGTTAAATATGTAAAATCATTTCCCTATTACTTCACTTTTGCATAAAAAAGAAAGACTTAAAAAAAGAAAAATGGTGATGAGTGAGAAAGTTTCTTCTAATTTAAATAGTTTTAATGTAGACTTTTTTAATTCGATTGGTCGACTGTAGATTGCAGACGAAGTAGGTGTTTCTGTTAGAAGATAAGCACAAGTAGTTGAATTAATAGGAATTTACTTTCTCATACTATTTTTTTTTGTAATAGTTATTTATATTCTCCTTGCAAACGTGATAGTAATAGTGAAGTTTTTCTTATTTACCTAGTCAAAAACATCAAGATACTTGAAAACTGTAAAATTTCTATTTTAAGTAACTTTGTCGATGTCCTAGTGTATTTCAAACATAGGTTATACAGATAATTGAAATTAACTTATCCTTAGTCTGAGATGATACAGTCGCTGGCTGAAAAATCCTCATTTAAGCTATTAAAACTGATCCTTAAGAAGATACCTACAAAAGTCAAGATACTATAAAATTATGCCCGAGTGTTCGGTGAGGGCAAGAGTTCAGTGAAAGCACCGAAATTTTAAAATATCAGAAAGAGCTCTCTTCGATATGAGTCGACGTCTCTCGTTGAACTTCTTGGTTGAACATCAGTGGTTGGTGGTCGTTCCACTTCTGATTCTGCACAGTTTATGTGGGACTTCTTTCTACATCGTTTTGAGCTTCACTTTCTTCTTCTTCCGGGCAATTTGGGTGACTGGAGCGACCGCCCTTGATGATTAGCAAGGGGGAAAAGCGGACTCCTTTATCGGATTGCCCGTAGTGACTTTGTGAAAAAACATTGGGTGGTAGTCCCCGTAGAGTACTATCATAGTTATAGTCAGCCACTATACACCTATCTATCTTGGTCCATCTTAACGGGCTGCACGGACTGCACGGGCGAGACTCGCTCTACTGGCTGATCCCGTGTAGCGGGGACAGTGAATGTTGGTAGACATTTGACTAGACCGCTACTTTTTCAATAATTAGCTTCCCAGTATGACGATACCTTTTGGAACTGCCCTTTTTCACTGCACTAAGTATACCGTTTACGAACCGGGTCGGTACTTTAAGAGCTGTTCATACCCTACGTAGACTTTTTGGGGGCAGGTGTGGGGGGTCTGGCCAAAGTGTACGCTTCATACGAATTCCAAAACTTTTGTATGTACAAAAGTCTACGAGGGGAAGGGGTCTGAGATGGCCAAAATTTGGTCTACGTGGTTAATAAATAGTCCCTTAACGGGGATCACACGCGATCACTCCCGAAAGGTTTTGGAACTTTTCATACTGCGTTTCCGCAATGCACAAAAAGGCACTCTTCATAGTAACGATCTCCTTACATGATGACATCAAACGATCAAAACAAATCAAATAAACCACATGAAAACGTTCATTCACTGCTACCACCGTGATTAGATGTTATGCTGGTTAAGTTGTTTGCCGTTTTTCTTACTACGAGAGGAGTACAGGACCTAAAGCATTGTCCAGTTAGAATCTGGACGCGAAATATAATTTATTGTGATGTTCTCAAAGATCATTATCATCTTTCTTTCACAGCAGTCTTATCAACGAGTGGAAAGTTCTTTCAGATTGAAGACAAGAGAAGGAAAAAATAGTGTGGTCGGGTATAACAGCCGTGATAAATGTCAACTTCTCCATAACCTGTGTGATGTCAGGGCCGAATCTAGGGAGGGCCCCCACACTTTGGCGGCCCCCATTTAATTTATTTTTCATATTGTTCAAGTACTGTTCAAAAACAAGGAAATACTTTTTGGTTCATCACTCCGAGGGGCCTTCACATCTGTTCTGGCCCCGAGCCCCCACAATCCCTAATCCGGACCTGTGTGATGTGCTCAGATGTTGTTAACCTTCACAAACCCGACCCCCGACAACTCATTTTCAAAATGCTGGCATTTCGTCAATTTTCACCCGATTTTTTTTATGTCATCCTCAATCGATCATAAATTGGTGAAAGTTTATTACACTCAAATGGCCATATAATATCCCGAACCATTCCGGAGATATTCCGGATTGTACTGGGGTCAGGGGGTGGGGGAGGTGTCTGTTTTGCCAAATGGCTAAAAGTGATTATTTTGTGTGTTATTGTGTTTGAGAGGTCCCCGCGGAACCAGTTTCAGGTGCTCCGAAGCGGGCATATCAGTTGCTACATACTTCAGTCATTTTTTCCTGCCCTATTCTCTCGAAATCATTAAGTTTGATACGTCGCACGGCATGTTTTGGTTGCAATCCAGAAATGTCCCCTATGTCACCCCCGTGGAACCTATGCTAGATGTTCCGGGGTGGCCATACTAGTTGATACAGACTTCAGGGTATCATTTCTGACTCAGTCATTCGAAATCATGAAGTTTGATATGTCGCACGACATGTTTTGGATGAAAACCAGAAGTGTCCTCAATGAGGCCCCCGCGGAATCTGTCACGGTGATCCGGATGGGTCAACTTATTCAAATCTGATTATCGCAGTTGTGTTTTATTTTTCGCAATGAAAATTTCGCTGAAAATCGATGGTTCAAACACAATAACACACGAAATAATCATGTTTAGCCATTTCGGCATCCAATCTGGAATATCTCCGGAATGGTTCCGGATATTACATGGCCACTTGGGTGTAATAAACTTACACCAATTTATGATCGATTGAGGGTGACTTCAAAAAAATCGAATGAAAATTGTCGAAATGCCAGAATTTTTATAATGAGATGTTGAGGGTCGGGTATGTGAAGGTTAATCATGTCATGAGGAGGTGTCCCCGGATGATTAAAGTAGGCGTTCGTGAATAAATCTGCATGGAATATCAAGATTTTGCTAGAAATTCGAGCTCTAGGCATAGTTTTCTCACATCACGATGATGACACCAAATGTGTACAAGGACGATAGCCTCAAGAATCGCATGAGGCTTTTCAAAAATGCACATGAGAGATTTGAGCTATTTTGATGAGCTGTCAGCGTATCTGCTACGAGATTCCACAACAGCGGCGAGAAGACTCCCTTTTGAGGGCATCCACAAACACCCAATTTCCTAATCGCCGCTTGACGCAATGTCGAGAAAAGATGTCGGTTTTTGATGGTGAATCCAATTAGAAATCATTAGAGATATACCATGATCCCGTGCGGCTTCCAATATGGCATCGAAAAGCACGTTGTCTAAGACACCCTCGATATCTACGAAAACACTCAAGCAGAATTGCTTTTTAGCGAATGCCTTCTTGATATCGTTAACAACTTTGTGTAAAAGAGTCACAGAGTACTTTCAAGATTGGTAATAATGTTGGTTCACATGAAGAGGCACATTGGCCAGATGAACATCACGGATCACGGTGTCAACATTTCGATTGTTATCGCACTTTCATGAACCTCGGATTTTTCTACATAGAATGTCAGAATTTCGGCTAAATAGTATGAGTGGAAAATTTAAAAATATTTCATCGGGGAAACTTTGTTTAGCTGAGTTTTTAGTTATTTTCAACACAAAAATTCAATCAGTACTGTTTAAGCCTGAAATACGTCCCATATAAAATGTATGGAAAAATTTTCTCCGATGAAATATTTTCTAATTTCCCGAATATAAATATATAGCCCACATACCAGCCATTTTCGAAGAAAAATATGATGTAGGTACATGAAAGTTCGATAATAATCGAGATTTTGACACCGTGCGGATGTGATGATCGACAATGCGTTCCAAGCATTTCAGAAGAAAAGAAGTCAAACTGATAGGTCTGAAACTATTTGCTTCATCATACGACGCACGACCCACTTTCGGAATGAACATTACAATTATATCCCGCCAGGATTTGGGAATATACCCTGTACCAAAACTGCAAACAAGAAGTTTTTTCAATACATGTTTGTAATAATCAAATTTCTTCTAAAGTAAAATAGGATAAACCCCATCTGTCCCAGGAGATTTGAAAAGAGCAACGCTATTTACTGCCATTCAATCGATTCTAAAGCTGATCCGAGCCGAAGCCAGAGAGTCATAACTACAAGAAAAGACATCAGGTTCATCCGAAGATGTAATATCCACACATCCGGGGAAGTGTGTACTGAATAAACATTCCAGACCTTCCTCATCAGAGGAAGTGAAATCATCATTTGCCAAACGAAGTTCGTTCACTTAAAAATCCTTAGATTTTGCAAGGATTTTGTTCAACCGACTGGCTTCACTCAAACTGGAAATATTTGTACAAATGTTTTCCAGCCGCATCGTTCAGCAGACCGGAGAGCTTTCCTGTAGGCCTTGTGAGCCGACCTGAAAGCCTCCGATCCAGCAGAACGTTGTCTGTTCTAACTCTTTCTAGATTGTTTCCTGAGCTTCGCCAGATCAAAATTCCACCAAAGGGTTCCTCCTTGTGGTCTTCACAGACCGCAGAAGGCAAGCTTCTTCAAAAGCTTCCATGATGAAGGCCGTTGTAGTATCAACGGCATCATCTAAATCACTTGGAGTGTCAATGGATGGTGAGTATTCATGAAATTTGGCTGCAACCAAATCGGTAAAGAGATCCCAGTTGGTTGACCGGGGGGTTCCTAAAGCGCAAAGTTTGCGAAGTAACATTTCACATGTTCAAACAAGGTGTAGTGATGGTCAGATGAAGATTCTTCAGAAGAGAAACGCCACTTAGGCTGTACCATTTGGCAAAAGGTTATTGCAACCATAACAAATTACAAATGCTCCATAGAAAATCCAAAAGCGCTCCATAAAGAATGAACATATGTTCCTTGAAAATGTGCAATGTTACCCATGAATAATTGAAAACGTTCCATACTTTATAAAAAATGTACCGGTAAAACTTAAATTTTTCTCAATAAAGGTGAAATTTTGCACCAATAAATAATACTGAAATGCTCCATAATAAAATAAAAATACTCCATAGAAAAATACAAATGCTCCATAAAAAATTAAAATTGTACCCATAGAAAATTGAATATTGCTCCATAGAAAAATTAAATTACACCATAGAAATTAGACAAATGCTCCATAAGTATTATCAAACTGCACCACATAAAAAAAACGATTTGCTCCATAAAAAATGAAAATCTTCAATAACTTTAAACATTTGCACCACTAAAGAAGTACGATGTTAATCAATTCAGCCCTGTCAAATTAAATTATGAGAATATGCTATCTGTGGAGGATTTTCAATTTTTCATGGAGCCATTCATATTTTCTATGGTGCAGTTTGATAATAGTTATGGAGAATTCATCTATTTTCTATGGTGCAATTTCAATTTTTTATGGTGCAATTTAATTTTTCTATGGGGAAATATTCAATTTTCTATGGATGCAATTTTAATTTTTTATGGAGCATTTGTATTTTATTATGGAGCATTTCAGTATTATTTATTGGTGCAAAGTTCCACTTTTAATGAGAAAATTTTATGTTTTACCGGTACATTTTTTATAAAGTATGGAACGTTTTCAATTATTTATGGGTAACTTTGGACATTTTCATGGAACATATGTTCATTCTTTATGGAGTGCTTTTTGATTTTCTATGGAGCGTTTCTATTGTTTATGGGTGCAATAAATAGGCTGCCGTACCATTTTGCATAAGGCTACAAAGTTTGATCGTTGCTGTTCTTTTGTGTTGAAGATTGATCTCAGCTATCCTAACCGTAGCCACTAACCAAACTAGGCAAGATGAAACTCTTAGCAATCACAGCACAAAAAAGAACAGCAACAATAAAGCCAGATCGGTATCGATTTGAATGCGCCAAAGTCAAGGATGCACAGTATACACTGTGTAAAACGCATGATGCGAAACCATATAGGTGGAAATTTAAACTAATTAATAACATCTTCATAATCCCGCTCTTATTCAACCTCAAGTATGAAATTGAAGAAGGGCAGCTGATTGTCTCGGAGAAACACAAGGTCCACCGCGCTGTTGCTTCGGTTAGCGCAGTAAGGGCAAATACTGTGGAGGGTGCCCTGGTACTCCACAGGCTCCGTTTGTGATTAGGTTTTTATAAGAGCCCCCTAACCATTCATTCCTAGGCACGGTAAGCGTAAAGCCGCATAACACCTTGAATTAGGGGTCACCTGATTAGTGGACTCCTACCACTGGAACAGGCGGTACGTAGTGCTATTCTTAGCCAGTTGAACCAACCGCTAACGACACTACACAGTCATCTATGCTGATCGGGAAAAGAAGTTAATATTGGTGATCATACGGGCCCGAAAAGCCGGACCGCGTTTTCCAGGCTGTCGTCTAACCAATTTAGTTCATTTTTTGTATGTGATGAGTCTGTAGTTAGCACTAACTGCTCTGAAAAAAATCAGCTGGATTGAATGTAAGACAGCCGAGAGACTGCGGTAGGTGTAAAGTGGGTAATAGTGTCACATACATCTCCAGTGGTTAGTTCAGAGATAAGCGTAGCAACGAATGCGTTGTTGACAATCACACATGCTCGAGGCATGACACGCGAGTTTGCCATTTATTCACATGGTCTCCTAGATTGAAATTCCCCTTACAAAAGCAAGGTTCTTAGACTAACGTCACTTAGGCTGTACCATTTTGCATAAGTCTGCAAATATTGATCGTTGCTGTTCTTTTGTGCTGATGATTGATCCAAACTGAAGTTTAATTTCTTTACTTAAGATCAGTACTGAAAATGTAATTTCACATTACATGATAGATATTGGTTACATAAAAAATTATGGAAAACCCAGCATGGCACCATCGTTTTATGTGGAAAAAATTGTAAAATTTTGCATCGCAGTCACAGTAGCTGCATTTTATCAATCAATGATACCCTACATATCCTTGCCACCAAACACATATTCAATAAATTAATGTCCAAAATACACCAACGCACGCAACCGAAATTCGAGCATGTATGAAAGGTAAAATCAGCAGTGCACTCGCCCATGGCGTGGGACCATCCGACATCTGTTCGACCGTCCGATTTTTCTGTAAATTTGAATGTAAATCTTCTGCACCGCCGTGTTCGACACATGTTTAAATTAATAAATTTTCTGCACATGGTGCTGCGGAGACACACGACACTGTCGTCAGTATCACAGTTAGGCCCAGCATCATCACCTTCGTTATGAGTCGCAACAAAGTATGGGGGTTGCTGAAATCCGGCGCAACTTGCGATGAATACGGATTTCGAAAAATGTCATCACTAGACCACCACTTCAAACGTTACGCATAAATCTTCGGCTCATGTTTAGTCGCCCGCCGCCGCCACCGTCGTCGTCATCGCCGGATTCGGGATCAAGAATCAGAGTAGTGAAGATACGCAAATGAAAATCGTGATCCTCGGCGAGGTCCACAAATACATCGCGGCGTGGAATCTGTGTGACAGTTTCTAACGAAATTTGTCGCAAGCGCCTCAGCTTCTCGGCCGTGTCGTTCGCTGTCGGAATACATTTGCATGCTAATTAATGGATTGGTTGGATTCTGCCAATTAGTCTCTTCCGCAGAAATCGACCGCCCGATGGGGACATGTGTGTGTCTTGTTGGCGTGAGGAAGTTTTTGGGAGATAACATAGTTTTCGAACGCGTTCAAGTTCGGTCGAAAGCGTGTGTTGTGACGGCGAATAGTTGACCTTATTGGCTGCTTGAAGACGGCATGAATGTGAATCGATTTCTGATGAGCTGTGGTGTCGTTCAGCGGCCCAGCGTTATATTGAACCCTTGAAACATGCATACTGCAGGCCCCTTTGTTTTTCCGATTATGAAAGCCGACTCATAAAACATATAACCAGCCAATTAAAAACCGGCCACTTCAGGTTACACATTCAATATTAATATACAAACACACCCTTTGACGACCCGAGTGGCGAACGAATCCTTCAAAACTAACGACCATGCAGCGGGCATGGAAGAAGGGCAAAGAACTAAAACCATCTGGTTCGGGTCGGGTGCGGTAGGGAAACCACACACATGCTTCCCCATCGACAGGTGAGCAGAAACCTGGAATACCACCTCCCGACTTCAGCAGACGACCGACGACGAGCGCAATAGTCGGTCAGCCTGGGTCGGCGCGGCGGAGGCACTCCACCACGGAAGTAGCATACTCTGGAGCTGCACGTTCACCACCAGACTGGCACTGGCTGGCGCTTCTAATCTAGAAGGCTCAACTCGTTCAAGTCGAGTGCCTCTCGTACGAGAACGGGTGTCCCTTTTTTGCCCGTAATTCTCAACATATCGTCATGTGTCAGCATAATATACCGACCCCCGGCCGGCCTCGGTTTCACCCTCAATCTTCCAACCCTGCGTTGACATCGACGTCGTTGTCCTCGTACACGCTAAATATGTTTCAATCAGTATAGAGTGAGATTTTCGCGAAGGGGCCGTTCATAAACCACGTAGACTTTTTGGGGGGAGGGGGGGTTCTGGCCAAAGTCTACGCTCCATACAAATTTCAAAAATTTTGTATGGTCAAAAGTCTACGAGGGGGGAGGGGGGGGGGTCTGAGATGACCGAAATTTGGTCTACGTGGTTTATGAACAGCCCCGAATTGAAAACTCTTTTTAGTAACAAGAAATTACAATCTCATGTTTACTTGGAAAATTATCTTTAAATATTTTACAATTCGTAGGTTATTCTGAAACGAAAGAACAACTTAAACTTCGCATTAATTTTCAGAGAAACACATTGAGTGTGTAAGAATTGGTAGCCTACTGGACAATACAGAGGGGTGAACGTATGTGGAGAACGCAGGAATAATAGCAGTAGCAGACAGACAGGAGCAGCCAAAGAATAGGCAATTCTTCGCAGTTCCTTTTTAACCGCAGTCGTCGTCGTTGTCGTCGCTGTCGTCCTCGTCGGTCGTGCTTAGTGAATGAATTCGTTACGGAAATAAGATTCAATGAAATGGTAAAACTACCAACCTATAAGAACACGATAATAAGGTTGAAGAAACCTAGGAAGGAGTTACAATTCTTTTTGGTGAATTAGCTTAAACGCCGTTTCTCTTCCTTACAATATTACAGCACTATTCGACCTATCGTATAACGTGTATTGGAATGCGAACAATGTCGCATCATATTCACAGTAATCTCTACATACAATCTGTAATTTTACACTTTTGAACGACAATCCAGAACACCGAACGTGAATTTCTACCAAACAGCCCTTATACACTGAAAGTGGCCCTGAAGTAGAAACTATAGGCGGGACAATCAAGCTGAACCTTTAAAAAAATGTTGGATATTATTTTTATTATGTTAGAGCTTGTGCCTAGGTTAAAATATTCGACCAAACTCAAACCAATGCACCAACATCTGTTTAGCATCGGTCAGAATTTTACTAGTATCGATTGAATGTTTGATCAGCAGTTCATTTTGGCCAAATGTTCGACCCTGTTTTATTTGAAGTCAGATTCCCAGACACTAATGAAGATACGATGATGAGAATAACAATAGTAATCACAACAACCACCAGCAACATAGAAACATAGATCCAAAACGACCACCTTCGTCGCACAATCTACCCCGCCACCGCGCCAATGTCAGAAGAGAAAATTACCTCACACACAGTCACCATCAACAAGAAAACCGCCAAGAAAACCTCTTCCAGAGCATTATATTGCATCACGCGATTCCTTGGTATCCTCCGCACTACCGCCACCACCACCTCCGTTACTGCTACTGCACCCAACAACGTCTCCGGCGAGAGGAAGGAAACAAGACACACTGTTGTCTCCCTGTGTGCTGCTGGGCTGGCTGCCCGCGTCTCAATTAACATTCTTTTCCACTTGTGTTTCCTGCACCACCCGCTTCCGCTTCCCCCGCCTCGGGGCCCATCCAACCTCGTTTGGGACCCCATCAGCCGATTCCGCGTGCGCGCACCACCGCCCTCCGGGTTAAAGTGTAATCAGTAGCCGTTGCGAAAATTAAAACGAAAGCAGGCATCGTTTTAAAAGATGACTGAGAACCAGGCGAACCATGCTCTCAGCATATCACTCACAATCGCGCGCCGCTGCTGCTGCTGCTGCTGCTGCAGCCACATGTGAACCCTTCGCGCCTTGCTTGCCACCCTTACTTCACTTCACTTGCCCTAGCTTAGACCGAGCAGAACGAGAAGCATGTTTCAGCTTTCGCATGCCTTTGCGAATTTTTCCTCCACGGACGGCGCACATATCCCGGCGTGATACATAAGGGAACGTGGTTTAGAATGGACCCACACCACATACCTGCTTAAAAGCAAGTCCAGGGCAGATTTGTAAATCAATTAAAAATCATCCTCACAAACCTAGAGCTAATTCTACACTCCGACTTTTGATGTTGTTTCTAATAACTTTTTCATTTTTTTCAAAATGTAGCAAAAAAATTTTGGCAAAAACTTCAACCAGTAGTGGCTGCAAAGACTGAACGATAAACACGAGACAACGCACGACTCACGATACACTCAGTTGTTGTGTCAGTGGAGAACTCTGTTTGACGAAAAGTTTTCACCGACTGAACGATTAGAGCATGAGCATGAGCATGAGCATGAGCATAGATGACCGCACAATTCGTAGTTGCTACTCCGTGATTGACTAGAGCAATCGAAATTGCACAAGGAACCAATGAATAGGGCTTGGGACTAGCTTACATTGAGAATAATGTACACAGTTCGAGAGCTCTCAACTTTAATAGGGTCAATAACGGCGCCGGCCACGTCCTTACGGTCATCGAGGATGGGAGGGAATGTTAGTAAGACAAACGTTGTCGTTGTTAGTAAGGCAAACGCGAATCGCTGCATCTCCATGTTTGTCTCAGGAATGAATTTTTTGTTAGTAGGGTAAGGGTACATTGTCAGTCCAGGAGTCACCTATGGTTGGTGATATGATTTGACAATGGATCAATATACACAAACCGCCGTTAACAACCGACCACTTTTCGACGCAAAAACTAGCCATAAAGAAAATTCTATCGCGCGTCTCCACTCCACTAGAGAGCAGAAACCTTTAGTCTATTCCACACAGAAAATACACTGAACGCGACTCATTTGTCGGCGCCCGGATTTTTTTTTTCGACCGGCGAGCCCGAACTAACACTTTTCACTCTTTTGTGTAAATGCAAAAAATAAAAGAAACTATTTATTATCAACTAAAAATGTATTGGGAACTAGCGCCGACGGGAAGCGAAAAATTCGGAACCGACTCGATCCAAGACGCGTCCACCGCACACTCACCGCCGTCGAAATGCTCACTTCGGAATACAAAATAGAAAGAGAAAAAATCGAACCACCGAGGCAAACGCGCGCGAACTGGCACCCGGACGAAACCCTACCACACACTCTTTTCACCGACTGAACGATTAGACGGTCACAAAGCTGAATTTTTGAGATAGTTATATTGGTTTGCGTAAAAGGCGGTTCGTAAACCACGTAGAATTTTTGGACGGTAGAGTCTACGCTCCATACAAATATTCTAATTTTTGAATGGACAAAAGTCTACGAGGGAGGAAGAGGAGTCTGAGATGGCCAAAATTTAGTCTACGTGGTTTATGAACAGTCCCCAAGCCCTCTTAGGCCCTTTCATATGTTGGACCATAAATGCAACACGCATATATTTAATAAAAGAGATTCTATGTTTGTATAACGATTAAATACCACTGAAATCCCTTTGAAATCTCGCTGAAAGTCACACGAGAATCTGTTGAGCACCATAAAACTTCTCTTAAAGCCTTGAAACTCATCTGAAACACCCTGGAACGTCTTGAAACGTCTATGAAGCTCATCTGAGAGTCTGTGGAGCCCCCTGAAGCCACTCCGAAACTCATCTAAAACGCATTTGAACGCCTTAAAAAACCTCTACAACCTTCTTCCTGGAACTTTCTGACTCCCTCCCCCCTTCAGTTTATCTTGATTGCCCCGAAGGGTTCGAGAACCATTCTGAAATCCCCATGAAATCTCTCTCCCTTCAAAATCTTTTGTCCACTCTTCCTCCTCAAACTTCTTTGCTACCTTTAAAAGTCATGATGAACTAATTCCATTAACCCTTTGAGATTGGAGGGCCATATCAGAGTGTTCATTTTTACAATGGACATAATTATCATGATAAAAGTGAAATTAAAAATTCATGAAAGCTTTGAAAAAAAAAATGGAGACTACCTAAATGTACAATCACTGCAGATTTTGTTTTGGAACAAACCCAAAATAATATCGTCATTTTTTATATTATGAAAAACATGAAATTCCATGAAAATTAAGGGATTCGATTACGACGAATAAAAAGATCAACCAATTGGTAAGATTTTTTCGAGTAGATGGCATTTGACAATTGGGGATTGTTTTATTATCGTACAAATTGGTACGAAGGTTCTCATAATTTAATGAATTTTTTTTCACAGGTAGGGTTTATACAGAGTGTTAGGTTCCTGATTGCAAACTTTTTAAAGGGTGATAAAGGACCATAAATGGTGAAAAAAATTGTTCTACGGATATGGTCAAATCTCAACCGTTACGTAGTTATTGAACATTCCATGTTTTTGATTTAAAATGGTCAAACTTATCGCAGTTTTGTTACCCTTTTTTGAAAGATTATTGAATTTTCTATCAAATGGCATCTTTGAACCGATTGGTTTAGTTAAATAACTAAGTTTTCTAGAGCAAATAGCTCAAAAGTAGCGTGTTTTGTCCGTATTAAAAGTAGTTTTTCCGACTTTTCCAACCGATTTTCCTGAACAGTGAAAAATTTTGTTTTTATTTTCGATTTTTTTTTGAATTGCTGAGAAAATTTGCTTACGATTTCACACAAAAACATTGTGTCTACGATGCTTCGTTCTTAAGTTATGATTTTTCAAAGAAAACGGCTCATGTAGCACATCTTGACAATTTCCACAAAATTGGCCATAACTCAGGAACAGAGAAAAACCACATCTTGAAAATTTTTCGGAATATAGCTTATTAAATACCCTTTCTCATATTTTTTTTTTTGAGAATTTTTCCGGACTTCAGAAAACAGATTTTCCTCAAATGTGAAAAATTTTGTGGAAAACAATTTTTATTTTGTATTGTTTTTTAATTACTGAGGAAATTTACTTATGAATTCACAAAAAAATGTGTCTTTGATGCTTCGTTCTTGAGTTATGATTTTTCAAATTAGGTGGTACCTGTGAAAAATGTTTGTTTTCCAGTGGCGTCTCGTAGCCTCACTTTTTACCTTTTCAACGACTCTAAAAATTGCATGTGGGGGGGAATTCAAGATCAGAATCAAATTGAAAATGACCGGAAATGGCTGTTCTCGTCATTCTCGGCAAATTACGAGCAAATTTATTAAGAAAAATAAAGAATTTACATTCGTTGAACAGGTAGATTTGAGGTTAAGGAATTGCCACTGGAGTTTTCCGAAAATTAGGCTACCCTGATTTTTTTTTTTCAATTTTGTATTTAATCATGTATATGTAGGGTTCAAAAAAAAAAATGAAAAAAGATCATCAAATTCTGAGAACCTTCGTACCAATTTGTACGATAATAAAAAAAACCCTCAATTGTTACGTTCGACTATGCAATGTCAAAAAAGCACGTGTTAAGATAACTGTTTCCAAAGGCCCAATTTCGTGATCATATTCATATTCGACCTGAAATGTTGATTGTAGAGGTGTAGTGTATTCGAAGAAGTTGTTTGGTAAATCAGAGCCCACCTTTTGTAGTATCAGTAATGTGAGATAGAAATTCGAGTTTTTCATAAGTGAAGATAGCGTGTCTTGAACAGAGTTGTAGAAAATGTTATTTCGAGAAAGCTTTTTGTTCTATCTTTAGAGATATGAGCCATTTTTTGTGAACGACCCCCAAAAATCAGTTTTTTTGCTTTACTTTTTTTCTAGATATTTTCAGGAATTTTCATATATTCCGCAAAGTTGAAGTAGGGTGACTAAGGATATTTTCAGCAGGTTTGTAGGAATTTATTTGTTATAGCTATACTGAAAAAAAACTTGTTTTAGGGGTACTTCACACAAAACGCCCCATATCTCGAAAACAGTAAGAGGTAGAGCTTTGACATGTCCTACAAAATATGTTCTCTTGTTATGGACTACAACTTTGCTGAAGACGTCAAACCTCTAAAAAAATTATCATAAAATCATCAATAACATTTTATCAAAAGACGCCTTTTAACTTGCTGACAAACTGTGTTATACAAACCTCTAAAACCAACCAAAAAAAAGTTATTTAATTTCGCAAAATCATCGATTTTGAAACAGTGCAACATTGTTGAAGACATAAATAAATTTCTATCTCACTTTAAGATGGATTAATCACATTAGTAATACTTCTTAAACAAGTGTTCTGATATACCAAACAACTTCTTCGAAAACGCTAAACCTCTTAAATCAATATTTGATGCCCAAAACAATTTCGATCACGAAATTGGGCCGTTTGTAAACAATATGCTAAGATAAATACCGTAATTCGGGGTCAAATTGATCACTTTAAAACAACTTTTGCGAATAACATTAATAGCAATTCGAATATTTCCAAAAGAATTTCTCTAAATCAATGCCCGGTGGGTCTTCATGAAACTACGTGATGTGAATTTTATTCAAATAAACTAAAGTTTAATAATCCCAAAAATCTTAAAATTGAAAATGCCACTTTGGGGCGAAATTGACATCAGTTAGAAAGGAAAATTTTGTTTTCCGCTTAATGTTCCTCTCCAAAACCAGATTAACGAGTTAAAACTTTTACAACTTGTGAATTTAAGTTTTAAATTGCAAAATAAAATATTGAAATTGCCCTCTAAACGCTTAAAGGTAGGCAATTTCCTTTGAAATAAGTGATTTATATCACAATAAATGGCACAATAAATTTAATCAAAAATTGTTTTTTTTTAACTGATTCATGTTCAGAATAGCTACAATCAAGGTTCCACAAAAGGTTTATAATGGGAAGTCCTAATGGCAATCAATTGTTTGGTGCCAATGATTTTAGCCAAGTGAGAAAAACATTGAAAATTCGTAAAAAATAAGCCAGAACTATTTTTTTCTTTAAATTTAAGAGTTCACACTCATCTCTAGATATCTATGGACTAGATGAGGTAAGAAGTTTAAGATCATTATAACGTTTAGAAGTTCCTAGCATGGAATCACAATCTAATATCCGAATGATCAAATTCGCCCTACTGATCAATTTCACCCCGATTTACGATGCACAAATAATCACGACTATTTCGTGATCAGTTGGAATTGGGTCGTTGATTGCGCCAACTTAGTCTGCGATCATTATCGTCTGGTAAGAAGAGAGCGTTAGAAAAAGTATTAGTGGAGTCTTCGAAAAGCTTAGCCATGCCCACGATCGCTGGCGCGCTGATCCCCGTTAGCCATTACGGGAACGCGATCCACAGTTGTATTCCGTCTCGATCACCTCGCTGCCTCGTCTGGTGGCTACTGTATATTCTGTGGAGGAGGATCGAAAAAACGTCTTTTCGGAGGACATCCACGGTTAGGACTACCATCCGTACAGCATAGTATATCAGGACATTTTATGTATTTTCTTTAAAAAAAATGAATAAAAGACATCGGATTTCGTAGATAGGCAGAGATAGGATTATTGACGGTGCACACTTTTAGGTGAAATAGTTATTCGATCTGCTATCTATGAAATGATATCCATTGATATTTTTTAACATAATCCTTAACATAATCTCAATGCTGATGGATGAGAGATAGGGTCTTGTACCATTTAGGCAGGTGTACCCATTTTGGGCACTTGCCGCTATAACTAAGTCAATTTCGATCCGATTGATTTGAATTTTTGTATAGAGTTAGGCACGTGCAGTATCTAACTCTATACAAAAATTCAAATCAATCGGATTGAAAGTGACCTAGTTATCTAGTTATAGCCGCAAGTGCCCAAAATAGGTACACCTGCCCAAATGGTACAAAACCCTACAGGTGGATTACTCGGATGGATTACGTCGAAGATTTTCAGCGCAGTTCTCGAAGATAAATTGCCGTTTTCTTTGTTTTAGACTATGAAAAATTTCTGATAAAATTATTTCACTGATTTCTTCCATTATAGAGAAAACTAAGGTGATAGATTTTTCTTATGAAACTTCAGTTTTAAGTAAATGCATTTTTTACCTGCTTGATGCACTTGGCAACATTTCGTGGACAGCTTAGGCATTGCCCATTTAGAATCTGGACGGAGAAAATCACTTAGATCTCAGAGATGGAATAACAAACAGAAAAGGTTAGGAAACAAGGATAATGTATGCTTTTTTATGGAAACATGTCATGGAAATTGTTTAATATTATTTTTCAAACATTTTCTCTCTTTTCCGTGTTAATCTCCTTAAAAATCAACCACTCCGGCGTATTTGTCTCAGAATCGAGTCATCTCTGTAGTGTTATGAGACCCTCCACCAGTTTGATTACGATTCCAAAGAAACTCATTTCTCTTCTTGCGAAATTATGAGCAATCCAGTGAATTCATAAGAGGCAAAATTTTTAGTAAGTGAAAACCCTTTTAATTCCACCAAGAATTTGCATCCTTTGACAGATACGTATTTCGACCTCAATTGTAAGGTTTTCTTCAGTGTCTTGTAGTTGACTCGACTTGAAATTTTAGTATTTTTTCGTTAATAAACAATATCTATCCGTGATGATACCACTGAACACCTCCAGATGTCATGACAGCTCAACAAAATAGTTCAAACTTCTACAGATCCCTCGTGTGCATTTTTGAAAAGCAGCACGTGATTCTTGAGGCTGTCATTCTTGTGCACATTTAGTGTCATCATTGTAATGTAAAAAACAATGCCCAAAGCTCTAACTTCCTACTAAATCTTGGAATTCCAGGAGAATTTATCCATGAATGCAAAGTTTAATCTTCCAGGGACACTTCCTCATGACATGGTTATCTGAGCACATCACACATAATGGATTCGGAGCTTTTCACATTTTTCACGGCTGTCGCAGATGAACATGTTAAATTTTCAACGTGTTTGTGTAAGAGTTTTTTACTTTGCTGCAGTCTGGAATAACTTCTATCCACCCACTATTTTGCCGTCCAGAGATCGATTTTACAAAAGCAAAATTAGAAATTTTTGATAAAATAAACATTTTTTTTCAAAAGCAGTTCTTCAATTCGTTAGGAAATACCGTGATTACGGGTGAAATTGATCAGTGGGGTGAAACTGATCGACATAAGGGCCATTTTTATTTGTCAAAAATAACGCTTTAAACTTAAAACAATGAGTAAAAACTGACCATCATCTGGCTCGAGGGTTATTGAATGATGAGTTTACATGTTTTACAGACAATTAATCACATATTTCTGAATAAAATTCAATATTTTCCGAAATTGCGTGTTGAGCGAACTTCAAAGACACTTTCAAACTTTTGATACCGTAGCAATCGCAAATGTAAAGAAAATCCGAATTAATGTTTGTAGCTGCCAAGTATTTGCTAAACCTGATTTCGTCTTCAAAAATTCTATAAATATTCAAATTTATGCATTAAATCATATTTTTCGAAAGTAATCACATATTTAGTATACAAATTGCATACTTTCAGGTGTTTTATTGGAATTTACATAACTTTAAACTTAAATAGTTAAAAAGTTTGTAAAGTTGTAAAAGTTTTGCACAGCTTGGGTGCTTAATTCAGGTGGAAAAAAAATTTCAGGACTTACAAAGGCTTACATTGACTGATCAATTTCACACCGAAAGTATTTTTTTTTATTTTTTCTTTCAAATGACATTTATTATAATAAAATAATTTGCAGTGAAAGTTTTAATCTCGTTGGCTAATGAAAACCATGGACGTTCTTGTTTTAAAGCATTGATTTTAACCATGTCGATAAATATTCAAAAATGAGACGCCGAAAACTGCGAAAAGTGATCAATTTCACCCGAAATCATGGTAACCTATATTTAGGGGTTGAACAGTTTATATAATTTCAATCAACAAATGGCAAAAATATAAACGACTCATAGAAAAGTGATCATTTTCCATACCAAAATTAGAAATTAGCATTAGCATTAGCATTAGCATTAAGCAAGTCGCACAAATTCGTAGGTGGTACAGCCCTGGATCGCTGTTATGAGGGTTGCATCTTTCCTGTCCGTTATCAAAGCACAAAGATTTGGGACTAATCTCTGACTCTTAGACAAGATTGACTCAATCCTCCAACGGTCGAGTGCTGTCCTGGCCACGTCCTTGCGACAGCTGAGGGATGGGAAAGGAAGATTAGTTGGACACCTATGAAAGTACATAGAGACCTCTACATTCTTTCAGGCCTAGGCGTCACGGGAATTTGGATGTTAGTGGAAGGGTAAAGTTCAAAGGAAACGTTTGGTCAACGTTCAGGTGCACGCAATATTTTTGGTTGATGCCTGGTTCCTTTCCTAATTCCTTGTTGGGTGTTCGATTCCAAATCTGAAATAAAAAGTAAAATTATAGATTTTTAAATGGTGATAGGCTCACAACAGTTACATAATTACAAATTACCTGAATCCTGCTGGAAGAAATGGTTTATTAACAATGAAAAACATAACATGTAAAAGAAAAAAAAAGTAGAGCAAATTGTGATCTTGGAATTTTTCTGCATTCAAATTAACAAAGCTAAAAAAATACAAGATCAAAATTTGTTATGGTAGATCTTACGCCGTAACGCACCATTATAAGGTGATCTACCCACGTTACGGGAGGGCAATTTTCCATACCAAATATAGAAATAGCCAATAAAGAAGTGAGGGTGGGAGCAATAATAAACTATAAAATTTCCATAAACAAATCAAAAAGTGCATAAATAAATCAAAATTTCCCATAAATAATTGATTTTCGAGCAATAAAAAATGTTGGAAATTCCACAAATAATTCAAAAATTGCAATAAATAACTACATTTTTTTCCACCAAAAAAGTTTTAATTTTCCATAAATAAATCTGACTTTTCCATAAATAATTTAAAAATTCCCAATTGAAAAACATCAAAAAAGCAATTAAAAATTTAGCAATAAATATGAAACAATTAGTAAAAGAAAAGTTTCGGTCGAGCCATGCGGCGAAGCCGCATAGAGGATTAAGGAACTGAGGCGGCAGAAGGCCGACGAAGTTTCCAAAATCCGACGCGCCGTAACTGCGTCGATTCGGATCTAGGCAATCCACAGATTCAAGAATTTGCCCGGTACAATGCGAACAAAGATGTTATCCCTTTTTTAAGTCCGACGAGCGTTAGCGAGGTCGGACAGCAAGCGATTGTCTGTTAAATTGCACACATAGTTTCAGTCTTTCTATCATAATAGTTCTATGATGTAGTATGTTAGAAATTTTTTGTTGGAAAAAATGTAGTTTTTAATTGTTGATTGATTTGTGGAAATTCTGGAATTTTTTATTGCTCGAAAATCAATTATTTATGGGAAGTTTTGATTTATTTATGCGCTTTTTGATTTGTTTATGGAACATTTATAGTTTATTATTGCTTCCACCCCTATTTATTTATTGGCAATTTTCGATTTATTTATGGAACCTTTTTAATTTATTATGGGGCGTTTAATTGGCTGCCATCAACAAATAACTTCAAAAGTACACAATATAATAGGGTCCACGATTATAAACGTAGAGCGGAGCGGCAATGTTTATCAGCATAACGAAGCAAAAGCTATGCGACTGAGGGACTCGACTGACTTTGAGCAGCATGATAAAATAAACAATCTGAAGCAACACCCGATGGAAACCATATCAATAGCCTAGCAGATCGATAGCATTCTAAATGTAATAAAAAATCATCATTGAACTTGATCTTGAAAATTAGGCCAGCTGAGCATCGGGATCGTGCTAAATATGAATGGTAGACGTAATTCTGTACAAATACAATCAAATCATGTAGCTAGAGAGATTGCTCAAATTCAGGAAAGTTCGTGTCAATTCTCTCCTCGGAGAAGAAAATATTTGTCCTGTGCAAATACGAAAAACCATGTACCCGCGAAAGATCATTATAGAAATCTGGCCGCTCATATATTCATGTTAAAACGCGTACCAAAAGTTTAAATGTGTAGATCGTAACGAGAACCGCTATTTCATCATGCTTTCAGGAAAGATAATGCGTAATTTTTGATAGGCGCTGCGTTTATAAAAGAGGAAGAATAAAAATGACGACAGTCAGTTTTGTTTTTGGACTCCACACGGGATACCTCCCGGATAAGTATTTTGCTACTCAAATTCGTTTGATCCTGAACTTGCACTTGCGAAGCTTAAATTATTCTGATCACTTGATTGGATAATTCAATCCTTCAAAAGTGTTGATACTTGGAATCGTAGAAGTCAAAATCATTGGATCAGTCAAACTTTTTCTCACTCTGGTAAGCCAAGGTTCCGAATGCGGGAAACGTTGGTATGAATCTAGAAAAGCCAGTTTGATTTAGATCCAAGTGTAGAAGGCACTTATTTCTCACGCTAAGGTTCCTACCCTGAATGTGTAACCAGTGGTGTGTCTGTCTGTCCGAGATTCGTGAGATTTTCGCGGTGTAGTGTTTCGTTCGTTTTAAATGTTGAAAAATATACCAAGAAGATGTTTGAATGTCCGCTGAGCATCACACAACTACCACCCACCACCCACCGGACAGCTAGCAACCACACCACACAGTTCCGCAGCGGAACTTCCGCTACTCACCACCAGACATCGCAGGCTTAAGGATATGGCGGCCATGAGGGGTGGCGTATAAGGAGCCATGATGGGGCGAATTTAGTCAATGCGGGAAAATCTTGGTCGGGGAGTCTGGAAAGGTCAGACGCCATTGCTCCAGATCACTACCAAACTGCAAGCCAAATTGAGCAGACGTATGAAAAATTGTTGAGTGAAAATTCCAAACTACTAAAGAAAAGTTCATAGTGAGAGACAGTGGAGAGTAAGAAACAGTGGAGAAAGCTGACCAACGTAGAATATCCAGGTAACACACCCCCGACCAGAATCACAACCGTCCCCATAACTAATGCACCACCATCTCGCTCCCAAATCGCCCGCAGGACCCCTTGGTTTCTTGGTGTAGTCCTTGGAGTTCTTGTAGAGAGACCCGAAAGTCATTGAGTGGACCTACCGGCTCTCAGTCAAGCGCAGTTCTCGACCCGAAACTGCGAACGTGGGACGGAACCCTGACGGGAGAGTACCGCCCACTACAGTGCCGTTACCAACTGTGAGTGCCGCCATTTTGCCCGGAGCTTCGCGGCATCGTCAAGCCAAACCAGGACCATCAGAAGCAAACCAGGAAGAGGAAGGAAGCCGTCGTAGTGTCGAGCGAGGGACGAGAGGAACGAGCCAGCGACGAGGAAGGAAAGTGGTGAAAGTGGTTGCGGAAAGGAAGAAGGGGCCCCGCCGACCGTAAAAGGAAGAAGAAAGTGATAGAGAAAGGTAGGAGATAGGCTGTAAGGAAGTGGGAGGAATAAAGGTACCTGTGTGCAAAAAGTTATAATAAAGTGGTAGAAGTGTTTGCAATTCGGTACTCAAGTGTTTTCTTGGTCGCGGTGAGTCAAGCGCGCATGCTGACCCTGAGGCAGTGGTAGAAGGGGGTCTCATTGATGCCGGATAGGGGGAGGCCCCATTAGTTACAAATGAGTAGTATCGTTGTTCGAAAGTAACGCGTTCCGTCTAGTCTGTTGGTTGGCACACACGGAATGTAATACCGTATCCCTTCGCAACGGTACCGTGAAACGATTGTGGGTTTCGTCACCCTGACCCTCGTCGATTCATCACCGCGATAGCTGTGGACAAGAGTGCTGATTAGGCTGCGGCTTATATTTCAAAACTTGTTGAAACCTGGAATTCGTAAGGTCTTCTGGATTCAAATGACATAAATAGAGAAATCTCGGAGTTTGAGCCAAAAATATTGAGATTTTGAGGAGGCGTAATCGCCTCAAAGTTGAATTAGAGTAATAAAAGGGTGTTTTCACTTCAAGTGCCATAACTTTTTCAATTTTTAACCGATATTCAATCTTTTTTATGAATCTCTCACAAATAAAATTTCAAATGCGTGACTTTGGAAAAATTTAATGTTCTACGAGTTTATTCGAAATTTAATTTATGAGAAATTCATAAAAAAAAGATTGAAAATCGGTTGAAAATTGAAAAAATTATGGCACTGAAAGTGAAAACACTTTTTTATTACTCGAAAATTCAACTTTGAGGCGATTGCGTCACCTCAAAATCTCAATATTTTTTGAGCCAAAGGTTTCTCTTTTAGTGTCATTTGAATCTAGAAAAGCTTACGAATTCCAGGTTTCAACAACTAAAAAAAAAGCCACAGCATAGTGTTGCTGAAATCAGTAAGTATTTGGTCTAGCCTCACCGCAAGAGGAACACCACACCCAGATCGTGCTGCCAATTGGAAGATTGTGCCCGATGCCAACAGTGCACAAAAACTGCTAGGAATAGATAAAAAAATGATCAATGTTACCCTGGATTACAATTATGTGAAATCGATGAAAATGCATTCGTCTAAGGAGCAATTCCACTATAGTATCGTATAGTTGCTATCAATTAACTGAATGACTTCAAAACTACCGAAATTCATGAAGTATTTTGCACAACTTTTCCCTACCTTTAGCACAGACCGCAGCGACCCTGCTTACGTCTGTGTTCGCCCTCGTGTGTGTAGATGTGTTGTGTTGTAGTTCTTGGAGGCTTGTTCGGGAACTCGAGCTGCGGCTAAACAATCATAAATACGTCATTAGGTGGCAGCGTGGTGCGGCGGGAAGAAGCACATTGCGCACATCGCGAGTCACGCAAACTGCGCGAAACGAGGCAGCAACAGGAACAGCGAGACAGTAGCGGCGACGCGACGGATATGAGCCGTGTAATACGATACAGGGACGGATCCTCTAATTACATGTGTGTGCAACCGCGGAAGGATTTGCAAAATTGAGTTGAGAGAGAAGGGAAAAATGGGTCTGATGGAAGCGGGAAGCGATGCAACGCGATACCTGCGCACTGGAAGATGTCACCTGTAATGTTGAGTGACTCGGTAGGGCTTGTATGCAAATTGTTGGTAGTTTGTGACCAAGCGAGAACGGAAAATGAAAGTGCTACGAGGTTTGGTGTGATTTTTTATGCCAATCTCATGCATTACTTATAAAGTGGACTCCATTCGACGATTGCAGCAAAGTATTCTACATTTTTCCCATAATTACACATCTTATAGACTATAGTTGTAGCTACGATTTTGTTTATTTTTAACCATACATGCTCGAGGCACGACATGCAAGTTTGCTATCACTCTAATCAAAAGTAGCAAAAAACGGGTTACGTACGTACGTGTTAAAGCCTCTCAAATCAAGGAAAGGAAAGGGTTACGTACGTAGCAATTCCACTGACGCAGGTGAGGCTCAAGAAATAAAAAAACTTGAATTTTTTTTATTTTACTGCAATCTGTAAAAATAGATGCGGATGCACGGGCTAAGTTAATTTAACCGCTGTTTCTTTCTAAATAAGACAGGTGACTCCTTGCAATTACAAAACATACCACATAAACAGATCAGTAGCGATAAAATTACATTCTTGTCGTTTAAGGAAAGCAGGCATATCCTATATTTTGAATATATTACATAAATAGGGCAAACAATAAATAGGTTTCCTTATGATAATTGTAAAATATAGCAAAATTGAGTATCGTTGAACTAATGGTTGTAGTTTCGGAAAACTCTCAATACAACCAAAAATAAAGATGTGTTGATTCAATTCCCATACTATTTAACAAGAAACCTGCTGAATATATAGTATTTTCATCGTGAATCTGACCAACAAGCGGATAAACCGGTCAGTTCGAAATCGTCAACCATCGCATTTTAATTTCACATTCCCATCGACCGTCCAGCCACATATCTCGGCGGTAAGGGGTTGTCAATGAATAAATGCATCGTTGATTAGTTTAATCAGGCAGCGTGTAGTGGGCCGAATCGTGCTCGATCAATTCTACACCTCTGATAAATGTGTTACTCTCGTCGTCGTCGTGGTCGATTGCGCGGTGATTGCCTGGATTTGTACGATGTCAAGTATCTCGCCATCCCTATCGCTCGCGACCCGCCTTTGATAGGTTAATCCGGCTGGATTGAAATCTCCGCCTCTGACACCGAATCGTTTAACACGGCTAGGTATCAGTTGAGACCGGCTCGTGTTCCCTTCAGCCAATCACCACATCTCACATCGTATCACAACCTCAAATCCAAGAGCCATTTTGATTACGAAGCAGGAATTTATGGTGTGTGTGGTCGGTCTCCAATCGAGCGAGTTAGGGCGCAATCGGATCTGATCAATTTCCACATGACTACCGCAGCTCGTGGCGAACTTATTGGCATTCAAATCAGAAGCGCAGTCTGATTCCAGCAGCTCGGCGGCGGCGGCGTCGCCATTCATAAACCAATATACCGACCCACCCAGGTATTTGCATAACAGCAAATAAAAACGTTCTTCGATAAATGTTGGAACTGGTGTGAGGCTTCCCGCGTTTATGGCGGGGCGGTAAAATGATAATGACCATCGCGATTTTTTTATGCGTACGCGAGCGAATTTTTGTCACCACTTGTTTTACGAGTTTATAGCTGCTTTGAAATACCGAATGGCGACAATCGGAGAAACGGGTTTTAGATTAAACGAGAACTGTTCCATGAATGACTGCCTCGCGCAAATCAATGGCTCTGATGGAACGGTAAAACGGTAGGAAATCGATTTTGGTGGAAAACGTAAAAATTTTGTGAAAGTATGGTGTTCAATAATTTAAAATTGTGGTTCGTTCACGTGTTTAAGGTGAAACGATAGTCAACTCCTTGAGTATCATTACTCACATTTTCAATGCCACTAATTTCAAAGAACTTTGTACCAACGCATCTTTTTCCTACATCAAAGAAATGCAAGTTTAAAATAGACCAGTTGTGATCAGTACTTTTTCAATCATTTCATAAGTACTCAAACGAGTTAATATTGGGCGAAATATCTTTTTTCCATTACCCTGCGTTGAGACAAGTTTCATCTTTAATTTGAGCGATTCCAAGCAACAGCATCAAAATTAAGGAAATTTTTTAATTCATGATTTTCTATTGAACTGAAACTTTGCACAGTTTTTAAGTTCCATCTAAATCGTCATTTTCCGATATCAAATTTTTATTTTGAATCACGACTAACTTTTCAAAAGGGTGTATGTGAAAATGGTTCAAAAATATTCAAAAATCTGCACAGCCAAAATGGTTCGTTCGATTGCAATAAATTTTTCAGCAAAGTTAGATAACTAAATGGTGATTCCTAAGAAAATATACACTGTGAAAAAACATCTTTTTTAACATTAAAAAATATCATTTTTGTCACAAAAACTCAAATATCTCAAAACCCTATCTTTTTACCAACGTAATTTTTTTAGGGAAGACGGTCCATTGTATTAGCAATCTACCATAAAAATTTGGTGATGGTAAACTAATAAACAAAAAAGTTATAACATTTCAAACATTTCACAATTTTCACATTTGGTAAATATTTTTTTCTGTGTAAATTATTTCGATCAGAAATCGCAGTTAGATGCAGATTTTATTGTTCAGCAAAGTTAGATAACTAAATGGTGATTCCTAAGAAAATGTACACTGTGAAAAAAAAATCTTTTTTTAACATTAAAAAATATCATTTTTGTCACAAAAACTCAAATATCTCAAAACCCTATCTTTTTACCAATGTAATTTTTTAGGGAAAACGGTCCATTGTATTAGCAATCTACCATAAAAATTTGGTGATGATAAACTAATAAACAAAAAAGTTATGACAATTCAAACATTCCACAATTTTCACATATAGTAATAATTTTTTTTAGTGTAAATTATTTCGGCCGGAAAGCGCAGTTTGATGCTGATTTTATTGTTAATGGCCTTGCGTGAGTAAAACAATCTGTTTTTATTATGTATTATGTATATTATATGTACAGTACTGTTCCGATTTTATCACGCCCTCCGCGCATTAGTCGTTTATTGATTAATTTGCTGTTACATTTGAGGACAAGTGTTTTCCCTCTTCTTCAAGATGAATGTTGAAAGCGTGTTTTGCAACGTTAAAAATATTGAAATGGGTATAAATGTTGAAGTATATTTCAAAGCATTTTTGAAAAGAGGCGTGATTAAATTGTTTAAACAGATGTCGCTGATGGTACGGTGGCATGACTCTCTGCACTTAGCACTTCTGGCAATTTCTCAGTTGTTGTCGTTTTCGAACTTCCTGCGCCCTGCTTTACCGATGATATACAGATGGCTCGTTTGTCAAAGTCTAGACGGCAGGACGTGCAAATGCGTAAATTTGTATTCAATTTGGGCATAACCAGTCTCTTTCAGTTTATCTATGAGATTTCGTAACTCTTTTGAACATTTTTTTTCACAAGCGGTCTACAAGAGAGCGTTGAGTTGAAGACCTTTGAGAAAGCGACTGTTCATGTTGTTCGTTAGATTATAATAAACAAAATCACTTATTAGTTTTAACTGACTAGTTTGGTGTTGTTTGCTTGGACGAAGAAAAAATTTACTATAAAATTTTTAATATCCATAGCGGTAGTATTTTTTTGCTTTTTCGTGAGCATTTTCATGGTATGTATACAGTAGGATGGCCCACACTTATATGAAAAACAAAAATTTCGAAAAATGCCAAGTCTT
>NC_085138.1:383070051-383115592 GCF_035046485.1 Aedes albopictus
TATTTTTTATTGTTTTTTTTTTATGGTAAGGCCCACTCTTTCATAACGGTGCAAAAGAACAGCCTATTTTAAAAGAAGGAAAAATCTCAGAGAAAGAATGCTATTTGGTGGTTTTGTTGCTAATCAACTCTTTATCAATGTAATTGACCATAGAGTTAACAGTTCAACTGCCATAAACTGCACAACAGTGCCGCTTGAAAGAAAAAATCTTCGATAAAAAGATGGAAACATTTAGGTATGTTGTAAATTTTGGCAGTTTGTCCGTTAAGAAAATGTAACAGTGTGACTTGAAAGAACAGCCTATTACTAAAAGAAGGAAACACCTCTGATGGAGTGAGCATTATAAGCAGCAGGACGTACAACCTGTGTGACAAAGAGAGCATGGTGATCATTCTGCCTGTGGATTCAATGAACATTCGGCCTGGTGTTCATTCTGGCTATTATCTTCAGCCTAATAGCCGTCGGCCGTACACTTTTTTCATAGTTACGCAAAAAAATATATTTCATTTGTATGAGAACCCCCTCTACGCTCTGGAAGGACTGACAATATCATAGACATTTCTTGCCTTCAAAAATATCCACATTCCACATGCCAAATTTAGGTCGTTTTGCAATTATTATGCGGACATTATCTGTATTCTGTTTCATTAGGGTGGCGGGGTGTTGCGCACAGATGAAGGAGGGGTCGCAGACCCTTAACTTTTGAAACGTTCTTTGCCTGCAACACCCTCTACATGCCAAATTTTGTTTTATTTACTTGATTAATTTTTGAATTATGAGTCATGTTTATCTGTATGAGAGCCTTTACCATTACCCACCACCATAGAAACATTTCTTCAGTATTTTTACTAAGAAAAAGTTCAAACTTCTATCAGTATATGCTTATCAACTGTGAAACACACAATTTGTGTTTAATTGTCTGAATAAATATTATCTTATATCGATTTTTTTCTAGAATTCCCACTTCTTCATAACAGTGTAATGCGAAAGAATTACCTATTTTTCAAAGAAGGATAAATCACAGATCAAATATATAACAGTGTGACTTGAATGAACAGCCTATTATTAAAAGAAGGAAAAATTTCAGATGGAGTGAGCAGTATTAGAAAGTACTATCCTGTGTGATATTGTGGGAATGATGATCTTTCTGCCTGGTGTCATTTTGTTCAATGACCATTCTGCCTAATGTCCATTCGGGATATTGTTCATTCGGTTGCATGACGTTCGGCCTAATGGTCTTTTCCCTTTTCATAGATGGAAGGGAAGGTTTCAAAAACCTCCATATGGCAAATTTAGTTCCCTTTGCTTTTTTACTGCTTTGTAACCGTTGGGTTACAAATTGTTGGTTTTTGTTTAGTATTTTATGTTGAGTATCGGACCTTTCACGTTTATTGTATAAAAACAGTTGGAAGATATATGAGTGAAATGTTAAAGTACCGCTGTTACTGTTTTGTCGCTACCAATTATGTAACATGGCTGAAGAAATGAGTGGCAAATGACGGAAAAGGGAGAACATTAGAATTTTAGCGACAACCGCCTTAAATCAGCAGCTATTGCTAACGACGTCCGTGTGCTGCGGATGTTTTAACCCTTTATAAGGCAGTGGCAACTATATTGCCACCTAAACTTTTTATTTTTTTTTCTGCTCGATAACAACTTATATCGTAGTTCTTTTTCGGATCACTCATACGTGGGATGACTAACAACGCTGTGTGTGTTTTTAGTTCTGAACCAAGCTTTAATCACAAATTTGGAGCTGTTTGAAGACTGAAAAACGTTAAAATTTGGCTGCTTAAAAAATAAGCTCAAAAACTGTAACCCCCCCCCCCCCCCCGCCAATAGTCAGCAACGGTACGTACCGGTACCAACAGTAGATTTAGGGCATTATTGTGTTCAAATTTAGACAAATTTTATTACCCAGAACCAGAACAACATGCACACGCCACAATTAGGAACATTCAATAAATTATGTAAGTAACGTGAAAGTTCTCGTGATTAGTTTTTGTATCGCGAAACCCCCTTGATTACCTGGTAGCTAGCCGACCCTGTGATTGCCGGAGAGATCTTGTGTCCAGAGTTGGCCCGGCACTGTACTATTGACCAAGTCCTTTTGTGCTTGCCCCGGAAGCAGCCGTTGGCTTGATCTGAGATTTGAGGCTTACAGCTGTCCCTTTCTGGGTTTTTACCGAACGGTAACTAAATTTTGATCTGTGTGGAGGAATAGGGCTAATTATTGTGAAGGAAAACAACGATCAATTTAAACTCACTCGGTCGATGGGACGCGTAGACGAACCACCGATGGGTGACTAAATGTGTCGATAGAGTGAAGGTGTCATCGATGGGGATCGGACGCAGTGAGAGGCGTCCGCTCTCAAGATGGAAGAATCGCGCCCAAAGGGGCCGAATATTTCCGATTACTTCAAGAAGGCCGGTTCCTTCGCCGGAGGGCGCATCCGACCCGTTTAGTCATCGGCGTGTTCTCGTCGGAAGACTTGCTTCACCTCCAGAAGGCCCGCGTCGTCGTCGGAAGGGCGGCTGCACTGTTCAGAAGCTTGTTTCGTTACCGAAAAGGTGATATCAGCACTCCGAAGCCCACGTTGTCCACGGAAGACCCGCTGTGTCGTCGGAAGGCCTACATTATCGCCGGAAGTTCCGCTCTATTGGCGGAAGAACCACTCCACCGGTTCCACTCCGTCACCCTAAAGGCCCGTTGGTTCCAGAAAATCCCATTGCGCCGCTGGTGGGCCCGTTACGTGATTTAGAAGCGCCACCACATGTCTCGCTTCGCCGCCCCAAGGCTTGGGGTGCACTGCTACTGGATCCGTTTCTCCGCCGTGAGGTCCAACGCCTCTGGAAGCCCCGTCTCGGTACCGCACGCTTGGCGGTACGGTGACCAGCTACGTCGCTGGTGAGCCAGCTGTCCGGCCACGTGTAATTCCGGGATCAAACGCCGTGTCCGCCCTGTGCCTCCGCTTACGACGTCCATCGTGCACCGCCGTCTAGAGTACCAACCCCGCCTGTCACCTGTGCCACTCTCCTACCTCTGCCGGCGCGCCGAAAGGTCGACCCGAAAGCTGCCCCATCCAATACGGCCTCGGTAGCTGCCGTTGCCTGGACCAGCATAGAACTCCCGGGGTCAAACATAGCTTCAGGGTTGACCCGGCCGGTAGCGTACTTCATTGTCTTTTTATCTTGACAATTCAAATATGACCATTGTTGTGGTCTTTGGAGCACCGCACGCTAGATTGGTTTTGTTACTTTTGAGAGTTGAACTTTTCTCTCAGCTCATTTCTGTTACATTTGTATGGGAGCCCCCCTTTTCAGAGGGGGGATGGTTCTCACACTATGCTAAGAACCTTCCCCGGCCTCATGCCCCCCTGCATACAAAATTTCACGCCGATCGGTTCAGTATTTTCCAAATGCATAGCGGTCAGACAGACAGACAGACAGACAGACAGACAGACGGAAATTCATTTTTATATATATAGAAGAAGAAGATTAGTCCAAATATTCACCAAGGCATACCCCCAGAAGTTCTTCCGGAGATTCTTTCATACATTTCGACACTGATTTTTCATTTGGGCCTAACTGACATTTTCGAGTTCTCTTCATCGATCCTCTCTTTGTGTTATCACAGAATATGTATTGAGTTTTCCAAAGATTTTTTGGTTGAAATGCGAAGAAGACGACTACATGTTGCTATAGAAACAAAAATAATAATGATTTTGTTTGTTTAGATCAAGTTATTAGCGAAAGAGAGAGCCTACGAAGAGAAATCGATCAAAGCCCTTATGAAAAATCATTGTCGATTTCTTCAGAAATTCATCAAAGAATTATTCCTTGTAGTATCATATCTCCATAACTTGCTCTAAAAAAGTCTTTAGAGATTCTTCAAACAATTCCTCAAGATATTCGTCCAGTAGTTTCACCAGGAATTTCTCCATAGATTGCTTCACAACTTCCTTATTTTTTTTTAATTTCTCCCCTGGAATTCTTGGAATATGTTTTTTCATTGATACATCTGAAATTTCTCCAGTAATCTTCTCAGAATTTATTTAAAAAAATCCTCCAGAATACATTCCTTGGCATTCATGCATAATATTTTTTTAAAATTTGCAGAGGGTTCTCCTATTCTATCAGAAATTCCTTTGAAAATAAATTTCATAAGAAATTTATACTGTGCTAATGAAAATAATTCCTCAATGTTGTTTTCAATTTTTGCAGGATTTCCTTAAGGAGTTATTCCACGCATAACTACGAAAACTTTTTCAGGTATTTATGTGCACGGATGTCTCCAAAAATTTTATATGAAATTTTGCAAGATTTCCTCCAGTACCTTTGTCTTTTTTAAGAATTCCTTCAAGAATTTCACCTGGGTTTTCATCAGCAATTTATCCAGGAATTTTCCCCTGTCACTACAATGAGAATGCCTCCAGAAGAATCATGTGAAATTCTTAGGGGAATTTCACCAGACGTATCTTAAGAAGCTTGTTTAGGAGCTCCCCTATTGATTTTGTGCAGGCATTCCTCCAAAGATTACTTGAAAAATGTATTCCTGAAGGAATATCTGAAAGAATTTCTGTAGGAAAACTTTTTATGGAACTCCTAGAAGAGTTTATTGAGAAATTTGTTGAAGAGTTGCTGAAGAAATCCCCCATATTTTAAGGATTTTCGCAGGTACTCTTGGAAGAGTCCGTGAACGTGTTTCTGAAGGAATTCCTGAAGAAACACCTAGATAAACATGAAGATTTGTAAAGAAAAAGTGTAAAGTCTCTCTAAACAAGAAAAGATCTAAAGATTCCTGGAAAAAAATCTTGGTAAATGTTAAGTTAAATCCCAGTTGAATTTCCCATAAAATGCTTAGAGAGCAGTTTTGAAGAAATATATTTCCTGAATTCGTAGAAATAATCCAAAAAGTATCCTTGGAGAAAATTCTGGAGAAATTTCTGAAAAGGAAAAATATCTGAAGGATTCTCTGTATGAATTTCTTCAGGAATCCGTGAATCCCAGAGTCACTGAAAGTAATAATGCAAGCATATCTGGAAGAACTTGTAAAAGAATCGTTGCAAGATATTTTTTTCTAATTCTCTGGAGAAAATTATGAGGAAACCCCTGACAGAGTTGCAAAGAACATTCTATCAGAAAATTTTGGAGAAACTTTTAAGGAAATTCCTGAAGAAAGGTCAGGATATTTTTTTGAGTAATACCTTGTGGAATTTTTGATAAAACCGCTGGTGGAATTTTTAAAGTAATGCTTAAAAGATTTTATCATCGAATTCCTGGAGCAACTTCTGATGCATCACATGGAGCAATTTTGAAAGGAATCTATGCAAGCATTTATATATGACTTCTTAGATGCTCGAGTAAACTCTAGGGAATTTTGAAAAAAAAAACACAAATGGAAACTATGGGAAGAATTCCTGAAAAAAAAATCTCTGGTAGAATCCGTAGCATAGTTTTCAAAATTTTCCATGGAAGATTTTATTACGGAGTTACTGGTCGAATTTCTGAAATAATCTTTGAAAGATTTTATGGAATAATCCCTGAAGAAATTTCAAAACGACTCCATGGAAGATTTTCTGAAATGATGTTTTGGAGGATTTTTCTAAAGGAATCTGTTTTCGCACATAATAGCGTCTGTGGTAGGCGGAATCTGTCGGACACTGAACGATCATAATCGTGGTGATAATGAGCACTAATAAGGCAATGGATACATAATGTTCTAAACGATTACTACATTTATTCTACGGTAAAACTTATTCTTCTGTTCAAATGAGTGTAATCAGTTTCGTAGCTTTTAATCCCGCCCTATGTTGCTAATCCTTTGACAGATACGCATATTTCGACTACCACTTGTAATCTTCCTCAGTGTCAGTTATCCACATGTGGATGACTGACACTGAGGAAGATTACAAGTGGTAGTCGAAATACGTGTATCTGTCAAAGGATTAGCAACATAGGGCGGAATTAAAAGCTACGAAACTGATTACACTCATTTGAAGAGAGTATTCTGCTAAGAGGGTTCGAAAACTCGAAACAAGATTCTTCTGTAATAACGACTGGATTTATTGAACACTCAACTTCACTGATAATTTTGGCTTCTGACGGACTAAACATTATACAAAGAACTGGTTAACTTCTAAACGGTTATACTGGTGGCCTGATGAACAGTTATACAAACTGGAATGAAATACGATTACGTCTTATATAACACTGAATAATGACTAGTAATGGCTTATTGTCAACAGATGATTACTAAAGATTATTATGGTAAGGACGATCACCTTTTACTGGAAGCTAATTCTACATTATAGTCGTATTTTGCGGGAAATACTACAAATACTATAAGATGGTGAGTGCATCTCCTAAGAGTACAAATGCGTTACGGATGCATTACAGTCTGGTCAATCTAATCCGGACTTATCGTTTCTGACTTTATATATGCGTAAACAGAATCCATGGGACAATTTCGGAAGTTATCCATGGAAATTTTGTGAGTTCACGGGTTAATTTCTGAAGTAATTTCCGGAGAACTTTGAAAAATTTTTCCGAAGATAAACTCTTGATTTTTTGAAGAAAAAATATACTTGAAAAATTGTAGAAGGTGACATTAGGCATAGAAGCCATGTAATGAACGAATACATCGAATGCGTGAAACTTCTGCCGTACGACCTGTACTTTTAAACAGATCGGCTCAGTTGGTAGTTCATACCACCATACCAAGACTGGCAAAAGTTTCAGGCATCTGACTGCCTATGTATTGTTCCGTTTTCATCGCAAGTTCTATCGATCTGTAGCTTTTTGCGGAATTTACACTGCCGTTCATAGGGGTATGCCTATATCGCGGCGTGTTCTTCCATTTCATAATCTACTTTGATCGCTACTCCCTTACACTCTCAGTGACTGATAAAGCCATAAAATGATTAAGTTATTCTTGAAAAAAATCCCGAGGAATCTTTGCAGGAATTCCTGGCATAGTTTTTTGAAGATCTTCTGGAGATTTTTTCTTATGAATCCATGTAAAATATTCGAATAACTAAATGGATGGTTTTCTAAATGAATCCTTCAAAATATATCTGATGGAATCTCCCAAACAATTTACTAAAAGAATCCCTGAATCTTCTGGCATAACAAAAAAAAATACATAGAATCATAAACCACCATTTTTTATTCTGCTCTTTGTAAATAAACATTTATCGCTATGCACGGATGATTAATAACATCTCAAATAAATGTCAAGTTTCATTATTCTTCGGTCAAATCCCTCCCATGAACGGATTTCATTTATCAAATTCAATGCAATTGAACACCCTCCCTGTGTGTAAAAGCTAAACAGCTTCCGTTTAAAAGCATTTTCATCACATCGTTTCTGGAAATACAATGTTTCCAGTTGATCTCCCACAGTTTGCTACATCATAAGGATTCCTTCAGCTTAAAGCATTCCTAAATGGGGTGATGGCGCTGGTTGGCAAGCTGGAAGAAACCATGCACCATCTCCGACGTTCATATTGACCTTTTTCCCATGTGAGTGGTGGAATGTTCTTTTCTTCATCCGGGGGCAGATCATCGAACAAAAGCCCCCGACTCGGAAGCAGACGGAAACTCCCACAGGGTATAAGTTATTTTGCCTCTTTTCTCTGCAGACTTACAGACAGTCCTTGCTCGGCTGGCTGGAGTAAGCCAGAGCAGCTCAGTCAATGCTGGTCTGGTCATAGCTGAATCCACCCCATCCGCATTGGATAACTGGAAGCAGACGATGATTCAATAAGCAACTTTTTCCTGCAAGCTTTTTAAAATGCACCAAACGAGAGCTCTGAATGGAAGGTTCGGAAATTTCTTCTTTTGAAAGCTGGAAAGTTCAATCTAACACCTTAAGCGTTCCACGTTCGGATGAAAGGTTTATGAGACATTTCACACCAAATTAACTTACAATTTATCAATATTTTACAATTAAAGATATTTTCTATAACAGATTACATGTTTTTTTCGGCAGCGGCTTTCTCATTCAGTTATGTGCATAGTATTGATTCTATCGTTGCATTCATTAGCCCCCCAAACGTTCGGTTCCCCTTCATCGGATTAGCACAACTCAAATTAATTGAAAAAGTTTGCTTGACCTTGATCCGTGAAAATGAAGCACCAGACGTGAGACAATTTTCACCGGAGTTTCCTTTCTGCCTTCCTTACTGAAACAATTTCCGCTCACCCACCTACACACACCGTAGATGACGAGAGCCATCAACCTCTGTTCCGCTCCGCGCGATAGGTCGGTAAGGTAGGTACTGGTACTGGATTAATCATTCATTACAGAGCAATTCATTTTCCATCACCGCCCGCGTAACGCGGCCCTTCTCGAAGCGAATCCGTATAGATGATCCGCGTGGAGCAATTAATTTTTCAAATTCAATTAATTCTCTGTTTGCCGAGCGTTAAAGTGCCCGAGGTTGGGGGGAGTGCCTTCTGGTGCTTCCTCGTTGACGATGCGACGCGACGGTGGTGGCGGTGAGAGCTAAGAATAATTGTCGTCGGAAATGGATTTAATGTTGGTTGAGTTGACTGTCGATGAAGCTGAATGCTGTTAGGATGAGCGATACCAAACCTCCCAGCTTAGTATTCAGAAAAAAAATGACGAAAAGGTCACAATTCCTATTGATGGATCTTATGGCCAACTACTTGATACTTTATACTTGATGGGTTACAACTCTTAGTGGTGAGTCTACGCCGAATGAAGTATCCTCCATCACTGGTCTTGGCCCTGGTTCAATCGCCTCCAGTCGTCCTGAAAGTTTAGAGTTCATACACAGCTAGCCGTGTTCGGTAATTTTTACCGAAATTTCAACAGCTGAACGTTCGGTAATGGTTTTTTACCGAAATTCTGTAAAAAATACCAAATTTCGGTAAAATATTATCGTTTATCTGTCAAATTTTAACGAAGTTCGGTAAACGTCACCGAATTTCTCCGGTAAATAACTTAACGGTTGAGATTTCGGTAAAATATTACCGAAGTCGGTGATTTTTGCTAAGTGTGTAGGTCCTCCTGCAAAAAGCCAACGTGTGCCTTCCACGAAGCCGACGACCCCTTCCTGGTTCCCAGCTGAATATGATTCTAGTTTGTCGTTCCTCCGGCATACAAGCTACATGCTCAGCCAACCGCAGGCTGCCGGATTTTATTCACTTCACTATATCCAACTCTTTATATACTTGGTACAATTAGTAGTTCATGCGACGCTGCCAAATGCCATCCTCCAGTTTACCGCCAAGTATTGTTCGCAACACTGTACGTTTCGAAGACCCCAAAGGCTCTCCGATCATCTTCTTTCAACGTCCACGTATCATGACCGTATAAAGCAACCAGAAGCATCAGAGTCTTGTACAACGCGAATTTTTCTTCGTTTGCAGCCTACGGGACTTCAGCTGGTTCCGCAGACCGAAAAAGGTCCGATTTACAACAGGAATCAGTCTTCTCGTCTCGCGGGTAACATCATCATCGCACGTCACTAAAGAAAGAAAATAAACAAATTCGCCCACAACATCAAACGCCAGATCTCCTTATCACTATCCGTCCAGCTTTAGTCCATCTAAGATTACGAATGATGATGAAATTTCATCCGCAACCCGTACACATGATTTCGATCCGTCAAGCGTCACACGAATCAGTCTAATCAGCTTCGCCAGAAAACCGTGTTTGATTATTAACTGCCATAACTCGTCTCTCTTCTTTGCCGCCTTGAAATCTATAAACAGATGATGGACCTGTAATAGTATGGGACAAACATCAAATTCTCGCTCCAGTCGACTTTTTTGATTCCATTTAGGTCCCATATGAACTGTGCAAAATTTCAGCACAATCGGTGAAACTATAATTTAGCGCAAGCGGTTTAAAGTTTTCATAGGATTTACTATGGGAAAAGTTACACTTTCGGATAAAAAATCCCAGAAGTCGCTTCTTGTCTCCTTTATTCAAATCGATCAACGCTTCTTGTAGAAAAATCATTTATGAAACTTTCCTTCGAAGACCAAAAACGATTCGATGCTTGTGGAAAAAGTTATTGATTTATTACCGATTAGTGATCCAACGAACGGCTTTTTGTTTTGTTTTATTAGCAGCACTGTATCAGCTGCCTTGGCTGCTGCTGTTTCTGGGGGTGGTGATGCCTCCCGCCACCCCATGCAACAACGGCAGCAGCAGTGCTGCTGATAAAACAAAACAAAAAGCTGTTCGTTGGATCACTAATCGGTAATAAATCAATAACTTTTTCCACAAGCAACCAATCGTTTTGCAGTCTTCGAAGGAAAGTTTCATAAATGATCGATTTGAATTAAAGAGACAAAGGACGACCTCTGGGATTTTTTTGTTTGAAAGAATAACTTTTCCCATAGTAAATCCTATGAAAACTTTGAACGGCTTGCGCTAAATTATAGTTTCACCGATTGCGCTGAAATTTTGTACATGTATATGAGACCTAAATGGGGTCTAAAAAGTCGACTGGAGCGAGGATTTATTTTTTCCATACAAGCGTGTCCCATACTAACATGCAAGTTGTACTCCCAAAATGTATCGAGGATCGGATTTGGGACAGAAGGTCGAAGGACAAATGGTCGAAGGACGAAAGTTCGAAGGACAAAAGGTCGAATGGACAAAAGGTCGAATGGGACAAAAGGTCGAATGGGACAAAAGGTCGAATGAACAAAAAATTTTGTACATATACCAATTTGCCAGCTGGTATGTATCGATTATAAGACAAAATTTTTTGAGAAGTCTTTGTTGTCGCTCATTGAGAGAAAAAAATTAGTGCTGTTATAGGCAGGGATGCCACATGATTTTTCCAAAAATCTGTATCAGGATTTTAGAAAATCTGTATTTGTCTGTATTTTGAAACTGTGGCTGAAAGCCAAAAACAAAAAGTTTCCGTAAATCCAGTCAGATCCCGTAAGAAATCTGTATGTTGCACATGTAAATTTTTGTGTCCCGAATTTTGCACGAACATTTCTCTTTGCAGTAAGTTTTCACTAAATGGTGTAAATAGCAGAACGTTATGATTTTGCATAGATGATTGATTGATTTGTCTTTATTAAAGAGACTTTCAGCCCTTGGCTTTTGCATAGTAAAATATATATGTATGTATATTCTTAATAATTCTAAACTTTTACGTCGCCCAATTTTTGTGAAAATTTCTTCAGGGATTCTTCCAGGAATTTTCCCTGGGAGTTTCTCAAAAAATATCCTGAAACTAGTTCACGAGTTTCCGCAGAAATTCCTTCCAATCCTCATGGGATTCTTTAAAGGATTAAAGAGAAAATTCCTTCAGGGATTGCTACATAAGTTATGCTTGTATTTCTTAATATATTTTTTTTTCAATATTTTTTGAGAAATGCCTCCAAATTTTTTTTTTTCAGGAGCTTTTCTATAGCATTTCTCCGAAAATTTATCAATGAATTTCTCCAGGGGTTTCTCCATGAATATCTCCTCACGTATCTTGAAAAGATGCAATTTTTATTTTCATTTTATTAGATATTTTTCTTTAACAAACATTCAGAGATTCTATCAGAAATTCAGAAACTTTCAGTTTGTATGAAGAACTGTACAAGAAAAAACACAAAAAAAGAAAGATTGTAAAAAATAAACTTCAAGAACCATTCCATAAATTATTGCTTAAATTTCTACCTAAAGTATTACTACATTTTTTCAGGGTTTTTTTTGGAAATTCCTCTAGAAATTCTCAAACGATTTTTCTGGAAAGTTCCTACAGGAGTTTATTCAATAGTTCCTTGAGGTATTCCTAGAGGCATTGCTTTGGATTTGTTCAGATTTTTCTTCAGGATTTTTTTTTCTATTTTTTCCAAAAGATTATCTCAGCAATTGCTGCAGAACTTCAACTAATAAGCACTTTTACAAGATTTTTTCTAGAAATGTTTCAAGAATATTTGCAGAGGGTTCTCCATTTTTTTTTAATTTCTTTATTGGTTCTCTAAAGAATTCTTCCAAGAAATCTCTTCATAAACTGCACGAGATTTTTTTATCGATGAATCTTTCAGTGGTACCTCCAGCAGTTCTTCCAAGGATCCCTTCAGAAAATCCTCCAGGGAATCTATAGAAATTCAATGACGTATTTCTTAAAAAATCCACAAGTACTTTTGTCTGCAATGTCTGCATTTTTTAAGAGATTTTTCCAGAAATTCCTCAACAGATTTTCCAGGAATCACTGCAGAAATTTCTCAAGAATTCTTTCATTGATAGAGTTACTCTAGAAGTTTATCAAGATTTTTTTTTTCAAAAAAAAGCATGAAGGATTTTCTGCAGGAATCACTGAACGAATGTCTCAAAAAAAATCTTGGAGAACCCTGGGAAGAGTTTCCGAACAAATCCTTTTAGGATTTGTAAATAATTTACTTGAAGAATGCCAGAATTTTTATTTTTTCAGGAAAACTCTACGAAGTAACTTCTCAATTTTGAAATTTTGAAGAAATCTCTGGAGATAAATATATCTTCACATTCGAATTTCTGAAGAAATCTAAGCAGGAAATTCTGAAAGAAAGAGTTGAAGGAAGTAAAGTTAGTTGTAAGTAAAAAGAAAGTCAGGTTAAGGCAAAACTGGACGCATTTCCTTATTTTTTTGGTTTTTGATTTTTTATTGTATAACGAAGTAAAATGTTCCAAATTGGTTTTCATTTGCAGTTTGAGGAAGGATCGAGCTAGCTCCTGGATTTTTTTCAGGTATAAAACTTTTACCAATTTTTCAAAAAAACATATTTTTTTGAAATTTCATTCAAAAATGGTTTCCTTAAAACTGAGAAATATTTTCCACCTGAAAAAAAAATCAGGAGATACCTTGGCCCTTCCTCTAACTGTGTACGAAAACCGATTTAGAGAATATTGCTTCGTTATTTAATAAAAAATCAAAAACCAAAAAGTAAGGAAACACTTCCAGTTTCGCCTTCAGTACTGTTCTTTATAATTCCTATAAGAACTTGCATCCTTTGACAGATACGTATTTTGACCTCAACTGTAAGGTCGTCTTCGGTATCTCGTACTTGACTCGACTCTAATCAAGTCCAGTCGAGTCAAGTACGAGACACTGGAATTGAAAGGAACAGTACTTAACCTGAATTTCTTTTTCACCATCCTAGAAGAAGTTTCTTAAGAACTTCCTGGGAAATAACTGGAGAAACATTTCGGGAAATTCTTGGTGGAACGCATTACAAAACATTTGCAAAGATCCCAGAAATAAATTTTTCAGATATTTCTTAAGGAATTTCTGTAGAAATTCTTTGGAAATATTTCTGAATGAATTTCTCTAAGAATCCGAGATATTAATGGAGTTATCCATCGACAAGAAATTTTCGATAATTTTTTAAACAAATCTCCAAAAGTGTGTGTAAAGTTTTTCATGCTGAATGATAAGAAATCTATTCAAAAGAATTCCTGGAAAAATTAATCAAGTAATATCTTAAGAATGCGCTCTAGAAATTTCTCAAAAAATCTCTGCAAGAATTTCTTTAAAAAAAACTCTTCCCATTACTGGTGTTCCATATACTAGGCGCCTCTCCGCCTTTTACCGAAATTAGAAAAAAAAACCTCCTATGCTGCCATTTCTGTGCATCAACAAGCTAAGATGGCCAAAATTGCTAGGGCGTAATATTTACACCCAAATGACCTGAGTTCAATTCGCGTTCGCAATTGTTTTCCTTTCATCTGCAAGGTAACGTTGAGAATGTTCAAAAATTTCCATCACATATGACGTGCTCCTTTTGCTACATTCGATGCATCATATTTTTGCAAATTGTTTTCGTGCTCTGTAATTTCAAAAAGATTAAAAATGGATCTTTAACACAATTTTATAGTTAGTAACTCAGTTGTTTGAAAGGGTGTGTACTGGTCATAGCTTCTCAGGTTCGATTCAATATTATTATTTGAAAAAACTGTCATTACTTTCAATTTTCAACGAAAACATTATTCACTAGCTGTACCCGGCAACCTTTGTCTTGCCTACTGCGTTTTTTGACGTTTCAAGTTTCTGGCCAAGACCAAGTCCCCGGTCAAAATGTATGAAAACCCGATTTACAAAAACTCGCAATTTTCCCATGTTTTTTTTTGCCTCCTAAACCTTCCTTGGGTGAAAACCAACAGAACAAAACTTAGACGTCCAAAATCGGACCATCCGTTGGTAAGTTATGCGCGGTCCCACGTATGCCACTACATTTTTATATATATAGATATGTTTTCTCATTATTTTCATTCTACATATAAGAATGAAAAGCAAAATCAGGTCTTTTGCTTAGCAAAGTTTCCAACTTTTATTTCATTTTTCATGTTCAGTACTTCAAGCTTAAATTTTCCTTACAACTTAATATTTCACTGGAAATTCGCGACTCTTGCAAATTGTGAAGCAAACGGCAATACACATAAAAAATCAGCAAAGATATAGTTTATTCGATTTTTTTCATATAACAACATAATCTTTGAAAACATGCTGTAAAAACTGTGAAGAATTAGCCTAAGTTAAAATACACGAATAAAAAGAAATTAAAAAAAAACTTGCTGAAAAACTTAAATTGGGACGAGGCCTGGAAAGTTATATTTTACGAGATTAAGATTTCAAAGTAATAAAAACGTAAAGAAGCCCGCCCTTAACGTATGATTATTACATATCTAGGATGTTTTGTGTTTCGTAATATTTTTTTTTATTAAATTCAATTCGAAAGAAAAATTTTTGGAATGTTTGAAAATTGAGGTCAAATGTGAAAAATATGGATAATTAAATGGATTTGTACTCTCAATAATTTTTATTACTTTATTTTCCACCTTGCGTGAATGTATGAGGAAAAAAAATATGTGGAGGAAAAATCTGTATCATCATCATGAAATCTGTATTTTTTCTGTACTCTGTATCCTGTCTGTATCAACCTCTAAAAATCTGTATAATACAGAAAAATCTGTATATCTGGCATCTCTGGTTATAGGAATCATATGGATTTCAGCCACTAATATTTCTATAGGTAATTTTTCCTTCTTTTGTTTATAGGCTGTTCTTTCAATTTGTGTTAATGTAGTATTTATTTGATGGCAATTTAGTTTGACCCTTTGTTCAGGAATTTTTCCTTCTTAAGTTTATAGGATGTTCTTTTAACTTTTGTTACTGAAATAATTATCGACTCCTTAGGGACTTATTTTTCCAATCAGAATTGTTGTTCTTCTTTTCAATAGCTGTTCTTTCTAACTGTACTGCAGAAATATTAATTGACTACTTGTGCTTAGTGATCATTTTCTCTAAGATTGATAGGTAGATCCTAATAATTATACTGTATAAGTAAACAAATTCATTTTGTTTGCTCATACAGGCGTTACGCCGAAAAATGAGAATTCCCCCTGCCCTATACTAAATATATTGCTTGTCACACTTTTGCAAACCTCCGTCTCTCCTATAATCGTGACGTACTTCATGGATCACCACTATATTACCCAGCGATTTGTTCTTTTCTAATTTATAGACTGTTTGGCTTTATTTATTCGTTGTAATGATTGGAGTTTCAAATGACAATATTTCCATCTATGATTCATCCTTCTACCCATAGGCTGTTCTTTCAAGGAATGTTGTATTCTACATTTAACTTTAATGAATAACATTACTTTCTATCATTCATGGGCATCTATTTTGAATTGCAATTCGGTAATACATTGGTGCATATGAGCTATTGCAGGTTTCAGTAGACACTAATGATTGTTTTGGATTTGTTGAATGATTTTGGTATCACTGGTTTAATCGTCGTTTTTCTGCCGAATTTTGATCACTTTTTCATGTCTTCCAATTTGTCTTTAGTCTATTTAACCTGTTTGCTCTTTTCGACCTTTTGTCCATTCGTCCTTTCGTCCATTCGACCTTTTGTCCATTCGACCTTTTGTCCATTCGACCTTTTGTCCTTCGACCTTCTGTGCTTCGATCTTATGTCTTTCGACCTTTTGTCATAGATCCTCATCCTCAATCGGCCTCAGCCTGTGAAATAGAATTCCGGACAAAGTTTTGTACGCTGAATTGAGAAGAATTATTCCTTTGTAACACGCGCACTCCAGTCGATGCCCTTTCTTGATAGGAGCCAATGAGATCATCCAACACATCATTTGAATTCAAAATCGACTGCAATGATGGCATTGGAGAATTACGTTGAGTTGGCATCAGTTGGAAACAGGAGAAGCAAATTGATGTGTTTTGAAAAATAGGAACAAATTCGCCAAATACAACCTGGTATCTATGCGCCAACGAACGAAAATTGTGATTACTAAAGCCTACAGAAAGTACCAAAACAATGCCATTTGAGATGCAAATGCATCAATCAGGGAAGAATGATTTTTATACACTTAAACTTCTTTTTATGCATATGGCTGGGACTGCATAAATTAAAAATGTGCATAAATTTTGAAAAGGCATAAAAAGAGGGAAATTTATGCATAAATTAAGTTTGGGCTTCAATGAGGGAATCTAGTTCGCGAGAACAGCTCTTACTCCTGGGCATTTGAAGTGGGGCTAAGGAGGTTTCCAGAAAGTTCTAAGAGAGCCCAAAACACCCCATGAAACGCCCCTGCGACTCCCTAAAACACCCTTGGGACGACCCTGGTACCCCTTTAGAACGCCCCTGAGGCCACCTGGTATCTCCCTCAAACCCCTTTGGTCCCCCATGATACACCCCTGAAATCTTCTGGTGCCCCTCCTAAAACTCCCTGAAACGCCCCTAAGACCTCCTGGAAAGCCCCTAAGACTATGTGGTATCATTCTAAAACCCCTTGCCCCCCCCTTGGAACGCCTCTGAAATCTTGTGGTGCCCCCGCAAACTCCCTGAAACTTTGCTGAGACCTCCTGAAATGGCCCTGGGACGAACCTTAGACATCCTAAAAAGCCCCTGAGACTATCTGGTATCTTTTAAAAACTCCTGGGGTCCCCCTTGAAACGCCCCTGAGGTGTGTTTGTAACCCATGAAATGCCCCTGCGACTCCCTGAAACACCATTGAGACGAACCTGGTGCCCCAACGCCCCTGAGACCACCTGGTATCTCCCTGAAATCCCTTGGGTCCCCCTTAAAATTCCACTGAAATCTTCTGGTGCCCCCTCAAATTCTCTAAAACGCCGCTGAGACCTCTTGAAATGCCCCTGAGACCTCCTGGAAAGCTCCTAAGACTATCTGGTATCTTTTGGAACCCCTTGCGTCCACCTTTAAATGCCCCTGAAATCTTCTGGTGCCCCCTAAAACTTCCTGAAACGCCGCTGAGACTTCCTGAAATGGCCCTGAGACGAACCTGATACACTCTAGAAAGCCCCTGATACTATCTGGTATCTTTCTAAAACCCCTTGGGTCCCCCTTGAAACGTCATGCTAAAAATGAGAAACTTCAACCCCCCCCTCTTCGTACTGGTTTTTCCTTTATTTGATACATTGCTTGTCACACTTGTCAGAACCCCCTCTCCCCCCTCTAAGCATGACGTACTTTATGGATGCTCCCTGAGGTGAGTTTGTACCCCATGAAAAACCCCTGCTGCTCTCTGAAAAACCCTTGAGACGACCCTGGTATCCCTTAAGACGCCCCTGATACCACTTGGTATCTCCCTGAAATCCCTTGGGCCTCCCTTGAAACGCCCCTGAAATCTTCTGGTGCCCCCTAAAACTCCCTGCAATGCCACTAAGATCTCCTGAAATGCCCCTGAGACGAGCCTGAGACCTGTGAGATCTCATGGTACCCTCTGAAATTTTAAATCACTTAGTACCCCCTGGAGCACCCTCGAAACGCTCCTGAAATGACCGTGAAACTCTCTGGAGCTCTCTTGGAACCCCCTAAGACCCCATAAAGCGCTTCTAAAAGAACACCTCAAATAAGCAATCGCAGAAGCGAGTGAGGCAACCGTCAGGTGAGCACTGAGCAGCTGCCTGGTGGTGCCCTCAAGACTAGGTGGTTACTAGCCCCGAAGGCCGTCATTAATGCCGGTAAATTGGACCCCAATAAGGCGTCGCGGAAAGCTGGGAAGGATGGGCTTAAAAAGGCCAGTTTGAAGCTGCGCAGAAGAGGAAGCAGAAAAAACCGCTTGATGGGTAGGAGCGTAGGGACACCAAACTCAGCAGACATAGGAGGGTAGATTGCAGGCGTGAGAAAAGCGACGCGCTCGTCACCAAGACCGATCAGTCAAAGTACTCCAACGTCTTGAAGCCGATGCGAAGTGACGCCATGCTCGCAGATCTGGAAGCCGACGTGCGCAGTATTAGACGTGCTCGTACGGGTGAAATGATCCTCGAACTCAAGCGCCACAAGGAGCGCAAGGGTGAGGGCTCTTACAGCGGAGGCGACACAGGCGTTCGGCTACGGAAGGGCCTTGCAGGGACACAGGTAGCCTTGGTACAGCTTCCTATGTCGGACGTAAATAAATCCGTTAAATAAGGGCAGCTAAGGGTGGGCTAGTCAGATTGGCAACTGATCTTGCATGAGCCACCGAAAGTTTGCTTCAGGTATCTGGAACCAGGACCTGGTCATGGGACTGTAAAGGCCCTGAAAGAAGCAAGCTGTGCTAATAATGTGCCGTAAAATGCCATAAGGCATAAGGCTGCACGTGCTCACCATCTGGAAAATCCGTGAACAGCAAGCACCCAACGGGTGGTCCAAGGTGCCCGGCCTTCAAAAAGCCGTCACAGCGCAGATAACGTAGCTGAACCTGAATCACGATGACGCAGCTCAGCAGCAGCTTTGTCAGGCAGTTTCTGAGTGGGGCCGGATATCGCCATAATAGCGATCCCATACCGAGTAGCCCCCGCAACGGTAATTGGGTCCGTTCAACGAACCAGCGGGGTCAGATCCTGCTAGAAACACTGGCCATCTTAGATGTCGACTTGGCTAATGTCGGTACTAAGAGTACCTATAGTCAAAACGGAGCGGAGTCAATTATTGACGTGACCTTTTGTAGTCCTGGCTTAACAAGTAGTTCGAACTGGAGGGTAGATGATGGCTACACTCACAGCGACCACCTGGCGGTTCGCTACAGTATCGACTACAACAACAGCAGGCAGAGGATAGAAGAAGAGGCGACTAGGCCAAGGCTAAGGCTTCGCAGGTGGAAGACATCATACTTCGACAAAGGGGTATTTAGGAAGGCGCTCAGCCGTGAGCGAAACTTACTTAGTTTAGACGGCGACGAGCTGGTAGCGGTGCTCTCACGTGCGTGTGATGCGACCATGCCTAGGCGAGTCCACCCTAGAAATGGGAGGCCACCGGCTTACTGGTGGACCGACGCGATTGCGGACCTGCGCCGCGCCTGCTAGGCGGTGGATGCAGCGAGCACGATCAGAGGAAGAGCGAAACGAACGGCGGGTGGTGTTCGCCGCTGCAAAAGCCGCGCTTAAGACCGAGATAAGAGCAAGCAAAAAGGCCTGCGTTGAGGGTCTCTGTCAGAGTGCCGATGTGAACCCGTCTGTTGACGCCTACAGGATCGTTATGGCCAAGACGAGAGGTGTGATGGCTCCTACAGAGCAATCTCCAGAGATGTTGGAGGGGATCATTGGAGGACTTTTTCCGCGTCATGATCCTAGTCCTTGGCCTCCTTTCGTAGGACAGCCGGGGACTGGGGCTAGCGATGAGGAGAGGGTCACCGATGTGGAACTTGCGGGGATAGCTGAGTCCCTTAGCGTAGGTAAGGCCCCAGGTCCGGACGGAGTTCCGAACCTGGCCTTAAAAGTAGCTATTGCAGAGGCTCCCGAGATGTTCAGGTCTGCTATGCGGAAATGCCTGGACGAGGGAGTTTTCCCAGAAGCTTGAAAGAGGAAGAGCCTGGAACTATTGCCAAAGGCGGGGAAACCACCCGAAGACGCGTCGGCATATAGACCAATATGCTTGATTGACAAGATCATCCTCAATGGAATGTTGAGGTTCACTGAGGGCGTAAATGGTCTTTCAAGCAACCAGTATGGCTTCCGGAAGGGGAGGTCCACCGTAGACGCTATCTTGTCGGTTACAAAAACCGCCGAGAAAGCACTCGAGCCTAAGAGGAGGGGAATTCGCTTTTGCGCGGTAGTGACTCTGGATGTAAGTAATGCGTTTAAGGACAAGGTATTTGGAGTGCATAGTTTAAAATTTTTGGAGCAACGTTTTTTAGAACCGTTGAACGGATTTGGATGCATCACGCTAATTGTTCAGTGGTTGTCAGCAGCGTGATGCATTTTAATCCAAATCCGTTCAACAGTTCTAAAAACGGTGCTCTAGAAATTTTGAGCAATGTACTCCAAATACCTTGTCCTTAATAGCGCCAGCTGGTCTGCTATTGCCGATGCGCTCTTGCGTCTGGGGATACCGGAGTACCTGTACAAGATTCTCGGAAGTTACTTTCAGAATCGTGTACTAGTTTACGACACAGAGGTGGGTTGGAAGTGCTTTTACATAATCTCAGGAGTCCCGCAAGGTTCCATCCTGGGTCCGGTGTTATGGAATGCCATGTACGATGTACGAGGTGTTGAGGTTAGAGTATCCAGTGGGAGTGGTGATTGTCGGATTTGCCGACGACATTACGCTCGAAGTCTACGGTGAAACGATCGAGGAGGTGAAGTTGACTACCGACCACTCGATCAAGGTTGTGGAGGCGTAGATGCGGTCCAGGAAACTGGAGCTGGCTCACCACAAGACAGAGGTGACGGTTGTTAACAACCGGAAGTCGGAGCAGCAGACGAGATAAGTGTAGGAGAGTGCACTATCCTGTCAAAGCGCTCCGTCAAACACTTGGGCGTGATGATCGACGATAAGCTTACCTTCGGTAGCCACGCCGATTATGCCTGTGAAAGAGCCTCCACAGCTGCACGGCACTGTCCCGGATAATGTCCAATAGCTCTGCGGTGTACGCCAGTAAGCGCGAGCTTCTGGCTAGTGTTGCTACGTCCATACTTAGGTATGGCGGCCCGGCGTGGGGCACCGCGCTAAGTACTGAATGCTACGGAAGCTGGAAAGTACTTACAGGTTATGTGCCTGAGGGTTGCGAGCGCGTACCGTACCGTGTCACACGACGCTCTCTGCGTCATTACTGGTATGGTACCTATCGGCATCCTTATCAGTGAGGACATGGAGCGCTTCGAAATGCGCGGCACAAGAGGCATGCGCAGGACTGCCAGGATGGCCTCTATGGTCAAATGGCAGCGCGCGTGGGACAGTTCCACCAAAGGAAGGTGGACCCATAGGTTGATACCGAGGGTAGATAGTTGGATTAATAGGCGCCATGGGGAAGTTACATTCCACCTGACACAGGTGCTTACAGGTCATGGTTGATTCCGACAGTATCTACACCGTTTCGGGCATGCGGATTCTCCCGAATGCCCAGTGTGCAATGGGTTAGAGGAAACGGCGGAACACGTTTTGTTCGTGTGCCCGCGTTTTCGCACAATGCGTGACCGCATGCTTGCCACATGCGGGGAGGACACAACTCCGGACAATTTGGTCCAGAGGATGTGTAGGGATGAGTATGGCTGGAACGCCGTTTCAACGGCTATCACCCATATCGTCTGAGAGCTACAGAGGAGGTGGCGCGTGGACTCGGAGAATGGTTCGAAGACGGCTTCGTAGGTCATACCGGTGCCCTGCGGTCGAGATCGACCATTACAGCGATTTAGTGGCCGCGGAGAGGAGGTCCCGGTAGCGGTGCTGTCGTGGCGTCGGTCTACTGGGTTGGATCCGAGCCCGCGATTGGAAAGGGGTCCCCGGCAAGGGTCCGGGTAGGTGAGACCCTGCAGTCTGCAACCTTCGGGTGCATCTGATAGGGCATGAAGGGTAGTGTAGTGATACCCTTCGTTACGGGCAGGTCAGATTGAGTTGCACGTGGGCATCAGTTCTTGATGTCTGCCAAGCAGTTGGGCGTGGGCGGGGTTGACTGCCCGCCTTCCGAGGACAAAGGGAATGGTGCTGACCACTCAGGAAACTGACTAAGCACCAGCATGCTACCGTGATGGACTCTTCAGAGCGAGTCATCGATGTTCGTTGCTGCAGGCTACGCACACATAACATAAGTGGAACTCCATGGTCAGAGCGAAGGAAAAAGTTGGTTCCTTTTCCAGCACGCGAAACTGTTATATCTTTCATAAAAGGCGTCGAACTGTCATTTATTTTGGTAAACAAAAAACATCTGATCCAACCAGTATTCCAGTTTTGGCAAAGAATACAGGAACGAAGATTGGCATCTGAGATATGCGCAAAACTAGCTGCTGGAAATCCACTTATTCATTTTGTCATAAATAGATTGAAATCTTCGAAATAACACTTCCACGTTTCACATATCGATCTCCCTTTATATTTAAAGCCATAAAACGTATTTTAGACTTGAGTTTACAAAGTTTTATTATAATTTATGTCCTATTTTAGCTCTCCACGTGCTGCCAGCCTAGATCTAGGAGGTCTTTGTTTTACTTCACAGCAATGAAAAATGGTATACATGCTGAAAAATAGTATGGCAATAATGGCAATATGTTATAATGCATTTGACATTTCGATGCCCTGTATAACAGCGTACGAACTCGGAAAGGCATCAACTTTTTGAGCCAGAGTTCCACTTATGTTATGTGCTACGCAGCTAACCTTGAGGGTGCGATGTGCACTAGCCCCTCTCTGAAGCAATACCTTCTTGGTGGTTCCGGAGAGACTTAGGGTTTGGCGACCATAGGTATGTGTTTAGTGGGTACGAGGAGAGAGAAGTCCTGGCTTATACTATTGTTGTAGAAGACGGCTTTAGCCCCACACTACCCTATCCTTGATGTTAGGGTGTCTGTTTGCAGATTATCCCCCTATGGTTTAGAAGGAAGAAAAAGCACGAACTTGTGTAGAAACCTTAGAGGGAATTTCTGAAGAAACCCGTTACTTACCTTACCGATCAGGCTAAGGCCGGGGTGGCCTCTGCTGTACAGAGTAGCCGTCTCCATTGCACTCGATCCATGGCTGTTTGTCTCCAGTTCCGAACTCTGCGTAGGGTCCGCAGATCGTCCTCCACTTGGTCGACCCACCTAGCTCGCTGCGCTCCATCTCTTCTTGTACCGGTCGGATGACTCTCGAGAACCATTTAAGTCTGGTTGCAATCCGACATCCTGATGACGTGACCCGCCCACCGTGACCTCCCGATTTTCGCGGTATGTACGATGGCTGGTTCTCTCAGCAGCTGCTGCAGCTCGTGGTTCATTCGCCTTCTCCAAGTCCCGTCTTCCATCTGCACTCCACCGTAGATGGTACACAACACCTTCCGTTCGCGTTGGTCCTCTTCACGTAGGGTCCATGTTTCATGCCCATAGAGGACGACCGGTCTAATCAGCGTTTTGTAGATGGTTAACTTCGTGTTACGGCGAACTTTATTCGATCGTAGAGTTGAAGAAACCCGTGGACTATTTATAAAATGAGTCTTTTGAGAAATTTGATGACAAACTTCTGAAGAAGACCCAACACAGTAAAACCGCTCAGCACTAAAATGTGTAAGACCTTCTCATAACTGCATAATTTCCAGACCACACAAAAATGTGTAGCAGATACACATTCTAAAAAACAGCTCGTACACTCTTTTAGATGCGAAATTTCGATTTTTTTTTGTTTATCAAGGTCACTAGTAAACCTAGCTAGATTACCGTACAATTTTTTTTGCGAATTTCACGATTTTGTGGACCCAGGAGCTGATTTTGTGAATGTGCAAGGGTTACAAATTTTTGGTGTAGTCTGGAAATTATGCACATTAGTGCTGATCAGTTTTAGGGTGAATAAAAACTTCTGGTGAAATTCCAGAAAGAATCACTGGAGAAGTTTTCAAAGAAATACATGGGAATGAGTTCTGTGGATACCTTCAACTTTGGAGGTATTCTTGCCGAAATTTCTCGGAAATTCTGTTACACATTTTCTAATCATTAAAATTCCGAAAAGAAAATGATAAATATGGAAATAATCTCTAATGAAATTTTTAAGTTCCCTGGAGATTAAATTCTTAAGAAATACTTAGAAAGGAATACGTACCAGTAAGTCGCTGGAATTGATTAACCTTGAATAATCAACTAATTTAACAGCATTGCATGGTACCAAAATGAAATCCAAAAAGTGAAGGGGAGCAAGAATTTTTCGTTTTGGAATTGTTATGTCTTTAATTTTTACGTTATGACGCTAACAGAGCACAACTTTGTTTCTGAGTGATGTTCTGAGCTTAACCCTAGTCGTGCTTTGGGGTCATTATGACCCCTAAACGTGCACTAGGTCAGCGAGGTGAGCGCCAGCTAATGCACGAAGAAGGTTAATCGTTGTAATCAAGAACTGTTTCAGCCTTATCGTATTCGGTATAACATACCAACAACCTACGCTTATCGACGGAATTTGATGCGATGGTTGTTGTTTTTGTTGCGTTCTTCGCGGTTTTCCACCAGATGTTTGCTCGGCAATGAACTGCTTTAGCTCGCTAGCTTCTCCTCTCACTTGAATAAACAAGGATGAAAAATGCCACCCTTAAGGCGTAGGAAGTGTGTATGTGCAAGGCAAGCCTTTCATCATGTGGGTACCGGAAGCCGAAAGAAATCGAAGAAGAGTGTCGCATCTCGATTGGGATTAGGTGTCAAAATATTTGGAAAGCCTTTTCCTAGCTAAATCGACAGCGTGCTTCATCATTCAGACTACTGACTAGAGGCTGAAGCCATGCTCCCACACTTTTGTGATGGGATGGGATGGATGTTTGTTTTTCAAAATAAGGGGCTTGGTTTAAGGTGAACAATGAGATGGGTTTCGTTGTTTACTCCGGTACAAAAATAGCACCATGCATGCTGGTTGATGATTAAAATGATAAAATCAGGTCATCAATTCAATACAATCGACATTTCATAATTTTTGATCGCCTATAGAGATACGCTAGCGCACGTTTCGACTTTTAAGCTTGAATCATTTTTTTTTAAATAAAAAAGCAACATCGTCACAATGCATAAATATTGTGTTTCTTATCAATGTTTAGACTACTGTGATAATTTGAAAATCCACTGAATCATCATTTCCCAGCGACATTTCACACAAATCAAACTTATTTTGTTTACCTGTTGTGCATCCGTCGCCCCTGTCATGAACTCAACCGAACTTGTGTATGCCAGGCGCTGCGAAGTCGTGTGCGAAATTCGACTGTGATGATAATGAATTTCGGTCGAGTCTAAATGAGTACAAATGTCGCAATATTCATGCTAAAACCAAAGTAGTGACTATTATTACGGTTTAACATTGTCTGTCCGAAAAATGGAAGCGAACTCAACTTCCACCGGGTCGCCATTATGCTAATGATAATTACTGTCGCTAAATGTAAATTAAGCTCCCTGAAGGCTATCTGTCGTCTAGCCAACATTGGTTAAATAAAGAGTAAATCTTGAAGAGAATCATTTCGGTCCCATTGCGGAATGTCGCTCCGCCGGTCTGGCCCCGCTAATTACTGCCCGAGGGGTCAAGATTGTCTGGATTCTAATTGCCGTAAATATGGACGAGTTTTATTTTCTTGATGGCGTTGCCAGAGGGATTGGGTTGCGTGTTACTAGTTTCAGACGCTGCTTTTACGCTGCCGACTTCTTTCAGTTTGTGATATGACATTTGTCACATCTCAAAATGAAGCTTTTATTCTTCATCCATTTGGTGGATTTTCTGGTGTTTCTATTGAATCCTTCAATCGAAATTGACACTCACCTGTCACACTCAGCTTTTGGTCGAACCTGTTCTAGCGCTTGCGAACCCTATGGGAATTCCAAGGGTGAAATAAAAGAAAAGACATCCTTAGGTGGATCTAGGGGAAGAAAAGGCAATTTTCTGATAAGTTAACCCCACTTCATCCCAAGACCTGACACAATTGGAAAGGTGCCGAATTGGATGACCGAAATGATTTCCGAAAGCTATTTTTGGTGAAGATGTTTCCAAACCATTGAACGAAATCCAAAACATAAAGTTGTCTTCCAGCTAAAATTGAACCTGACATGTGTCAGTCGGTGAGCATGCTCCATTTTCCGTGAACTTTTTTTTTATATCATTGTCAATATTTGAGGCAACGATTTCCTTCTGAACGGAAGAGATTGTTGATATTCCGTCATCCGCCGGATTCCATCGATCAGATTAACGAAAAACATTCCTCTTGGTTTGTTTCATCCCCGGTAATCCTTCCATTCAAATGGCACTGCAACCAGCCAGTCAGTGTAGCAACGACGCCGCAGAGCAAACAGCCCCCTTGCAGTTTGCAACAGTCGCCGTGGAGTTTGCATCCATATAGTAGTCATATAGCACGTGATAAAAAAAAGAATCCTCAAGCGCTTTTGTCATTCCGGTTGTGTGGTTTTCGGTTTTCGGCATTCGGCAAATATGTGCTGCCGGAACACATGGGATGCGGCTTCGGATTACATGCTACTTTGGTGTAATTTTAGTCGTCAGCCAACCTCGTTCGCGTTCGTTCCGAGTTTTGAAACGGGATTGATTTTGCTACATATTTTTTCCGCTGTCAACAACAATGGAGGATATCCGACTCCGCATTCTCTACCGGCTGCTACCAGCAGGTAGGATTCCCCAATCTGGCTGACTCTTTGACATAGGTGTGAAAATGGAACTGTCCTAGATCAGAATAGACGTGTATTACCAAGTGGAACAAATAAATAGCAGTTCTATAAACATATTTTGGAATGATTCGACTAGGAGTTTTGATAACGATGGGAGTTCTTCGGCTTTCAATCACGAAAAAGCGTTAATACTTCATCTTTATCGTTTTTGATCCTTGAGTTGAAGTTTTCATCAGAGCCTGTTGTTTATCGAAGAACGTCTGTTAGTTATTGTTGGAAGTTGTTGGTTCTGTCTCCTACTCCTTCGATCTTAATCAATTTGTTGTGATAACCGTATTGTGCACACGATCGTTTGTCAGATTTTTGTTTGATAAGACACTGCACTTTTCTCGCTGTAGGTTTGACACTAAATTTGAATGTTTGTAATTGGGTTCATATAACTTACAAAATCACCAGCATCCTAGTAGGATTTGGGTGGATGGTACGAAAGGGAGACACTTGATTATTGTGACACGTTTTAGATGTAACGTGCAATGCACAGTGTCCACGAACCAGATTTACGAGGAAAGATGCATTCAGCGCCTTCAAATGATTTTTTAGACAAATATGGTCTTCTACAACTCGCCGATCTACTGAAGGACCGCGGGTTCGGCATCGTAGCGCTGCAGGAGGTGTGTTGGACAGGATCCATGGTGCGAACGTTTAGAGGTAGTCATACTATCTACCAGAGCTGCGGCAACACACGCGGGCTGGGAACAGCTTTCATCGTAATGGGTGATATGCAGAGGCGCGTGATCGGTTGGTGGCCGATCGACGAAAGAATGTGCAGGTTGAGGATCAAGGGCCGATTCTTCAACTTCAGCATAATAAACGTGCACAGCCCACACTCCGGAAGTACTGATGATGACAAGGACGCATTTAACGCGCAGCTCGAACGCGACTACGATCGCTGCCCAAGCCACGACGTCAAGATCATCATAGGAGATTTGAACGCTCATGTAGGCCAGGAGCAGGAATTCAGACCGACGATTGGTAAGTTCAGCGCCCACCAGCAGACGAAAGAAAACAGCCTATGACTCATTGATTTCGCCGCCTCCAAAAATATGGCCATACGTAGCAACTTTTTCCAACACAGCCTCCCTTATCGTTACACCTGGAGATCATTACGGCAGACGGAACTTCAAATCGACCACGTTCTGATTGACGGACGGCACTTCTCCGACATTATCGACGTCAGGATCTATCGTGGCGCCAATATCGACTCCGACCACTATCTGGTGATGGTCAAACTGCGCCCAAAACTCTCCGTCATCAACAATGTACGGTACGGGCGACCGCCATGGTACAACCTAGAGCGACTGAAGCATCCAAATGTCGCATCAGCATACGCGCAGAATCTCGAGGCCGCGTTGCCAGACGATAGCAAGCTCGATGAGGCCCCTCTAGAGGACTGCTGGAGTACAGTGAAAGCAGCCATCAACGACGCAGCCGAGAGCACCATCGTGTAACCGTTGGTTCCAAGGTAGTCTTGTGGCTCCTCCCCAATTATACATTTTCCCAATTTCCTTTCCTTGATTTCCCCTCAATACGCCCATGGTAAATATTTCCCACTAAACTATGGGTCTGTGACACTCATATTAGAAGTGGTGAGTGTATGAGTATGTCACACCTCTCATAAGTAGCTGTCATGTTGCGAGTGTCACTGAGGTCGAGCAGTTTGAGGATCGGGGCAAAACATTACTTCGCCCTTTTTATACTCGCCGATAGATGGTGCGCATCTCATTGATGAAATAGGGTGTGACACAAAAACCAATAAAACATAAATGTTTAGCATAAATAAATGTTAAATTTTTGTACCGTCGCCTATATAAGCTCCAAGCATCGAAGCAAACGTTCTCTTTGGCTACGAATATTGGAACGTAATAGTAGTGCGCGCGTGTGTAGTTTATTAGTAAAATTGAGTTTTCTCTTTGTTAGTTGTTAGTACGTCATGCACAATGCAAGAAATAAGTGTCAATAGAATGATTGTTAGTATGTTAATAGCAAGTGTGATTACGACAAAGACGTTGGTTCCATGCGATACAAACAACAAAAACAACTAATGTACGAAGAACAACACATACAAGCTAAAATCCACAAGAAAAGGTCCAGACATTGGGCCTTTTCTTTTTATTTGTGGCCTTTCTTTGCCAGAAATTTGGAACCGCAAGCAATCCGGTTCGAAAGTGCGTGCACAGTGAGGAATCCAGCCAGCAAAAACCGCCATTGCGACGACCAGTACCCGCTATAGTTCGTCTACAGTTGCAAGACGCCATCTTGCCAAACGACCCGAGCAGAAGGAAATATCAACAGCATAATAAAATGTGTTATTTTGGCAAAATAACCGAGTAATGCAAAGAATTATTTTCATGTTATTAACATAACACACCATGTTATAAACTTGTCTGTCATAAGCGGCAAAATAACAAAAATCATAACAAAAAAATGTTCCTGGAAGACAAGTTAAATAACAGGTTTTGTTAGTTTCATAACAACTTGATAACAGTGAATTTATACAATGTTTTAATAACAAGTTTTGTAATTAAAAAGTTATTGATAACAATATGGATGAAAAATAAATTATAATATCAGAATCATAACAAAGATTTTTTTATCCTCGCAAGGTAGGTATTAAACCATTAGTTCGAGTCATTTCAAAGGAAAAACAATGAATTTCTGTTGGTTCCATTTTGAAAATAAAAAATATTAAACAGCCACGACTAAGGCCATAACCCACTATAACTCATAAGCCACTCATTCAAAGAGAATGGCACGCTTCGTGTCTTCCTGGTCCAAACGGCCTGGAAATAACTTAAAAATTAATTTTGTTTATGAGTTATGGTGGATCATGGTTGTTCACTTTTTTATTTCCAAAATAGAACCAACAGAAATTCTACATTTTTTCCACTGAAATGAATCGAACTAAATAGAAATAAAAAATACAAGTAATTCTTAGCTCCGTGTCAAAAGTTCAGCTTAAGATGAAATGGGAGCGCGTCCAGGTGCATTTTTGACTCGCGTTATTGAGAGCACCGATCTTGTCATTCACAAAATGCACGAAAATGAAAATGCTACTCAATGTTTATCACGAGTGCGCAAGGCTACTCATTGTTTTCCATTTCCGATTGTTGTTTGGATGATGAGATCCGTGTTTCCGGTATTTGCAAGGCAGCCGTTGTGACGGCCATCTTTGGATTCGCTCATATATGTCCTTAAGGACAAACGTCTTGACATCCCGCTTCAACAGTGCATGAGAACTTCAGACGCACAAATCTCAAGAAGCAATCTTCAAACAACAATGTATGTTATTAATCTGTTCTTGCTCACTTGTAATAAGCTTAAAATGAGAAGCTCAGGTGTGCTGGTTTTGTTTACGAAGAGATTTGTGCCCTCAAAACCGTGAGTAGGTGCCGAAGTCGGCCATTGTGGCGGCCATTTTGGGATTCTAGCAAGTCTGTCCTTAACCGATTCATAGACTCCAAACATGGCTTTTTAAATGAAACTCAGCAAATGTTAACTTTTTCATTTCTTTTTCTGTAAATCTCGCATGGTGTAATTGTGATCACAAAACTTTATTGTTGTGCTATTGATAATTATATAATGGTGCACTCTCCATAATACAATAATAACAGAACTTGTTCTACAACAAAACATCTTATTAAGTGTAGAATTGGCATAAGTTAAAATATACAATAATAAAAATTAAAAAAAAAACATCTTATTGAAATGTTGTTTAAAGAAAATATACCAATAGCAGGATCATATCAAAATCAGATTGCCCAACAAAACTTGTTATGGAAAAGTTATGCCTTAATAAGTTAATAATAACAAACCAAGATATAAAACAGTTTTTGTGATTCAGTAGTTATTATTTTGATATTCTCCTCTGCTCGGGGAATCCTGTCAGAGCATGGTTCCGACTCCGGTTGGCCAAATCTCCGACCATCACCATCCAAACGATGAGCGGACTGATCACCCGCTCGTCCATTTCCGTCAAGCCAGACAACCGCCATCCAACAGCAGCAGTTCCCACACCGTTCAACAACAACCCTGAAACCGCAAGTAGAACCACCAAAGAAATGTGACGTCACAATAAATTGTAAATATTTGTTAGGAAATTACCTTGAGCGCAATTATTTGAAGAGTGAATTCCTTTTTAATGGTTTTTCCACTATTTTTGTATTTTTCCGTATTTCCGGGTTAAAAAGTAACCATCAAGCCTCGACGTCCCGTTATCTCCCCATTAAGTGAAAGATTGTTAAGATCTTGTTCGGTACCATTTTTGTGTCATTTGCTTTATCCAATTTTGTGTGTGTGTTCCCTTTATTGGCCATCGTAACTATTATTACTCCTGCTTACACCAGTGCCCCCAACCGATAGCCATTCTGAGAAATAGCTCAAAATCACAATTACGACCCTGAAGATCCCTTAACCCCTTAATCCCTGAGCTTGCGGGTTACAATCGGGTACTTGGAACGGAATCGACGGAACGAATGGTTCGACGAAGAGTGCAGAACGGTTTTGGAGGAGAAGAACGCAGCGAAGGCGGTAATGCTGCAGCAAGGGACCCGACAGAACGTGGAACGTTACAAACAGAAGCGGAAACAGCAGACCCGCCTCTTTCGGGAGAAAAAGCGCCGCCTGGAAGAAGCGGTTCTATCAGAAGCTCAACGCATCCCGCAACGGCTTCGTGCCGCGAGCCGAAATATGCAGGGATAAGGACGGAGGTCTCTTGACGGACGGACGTGAGGTGATTGAAAGGTGGAAGCAACACTTCGATCAGCACCTGAATGGCGTGGAGAACGTAGGCACGGGAGACCACGGCAACAGAGGAAACGACGACGCCAGTGCAGCGGAGGACGGAAATGAACCAATTCCCACGCTGAGGGAAGTTAAGGATGCCATTCACCAGCTCAAAACCAACAAAGCAGCTGGTAAGGATGGTATCGCAGCTGAACTCATCAAGATGGGCCCACAAAAGTTGGTCACCTGTCTGCATCGGCTGATAGTCAGGATCTGGGAAACCGAACAGCTACCGGAGGAGTGGAAGGAAGGGGTAATCTGCCCCATTCACAAGAAAGGCGACCATTTGGAATGTGAAAACTTCAGGGCGATCACTATTTTGAATGCTGCCTACAAAGTGCTATCCCAGATCATCTTCCGTCATCTGTCACCTAAAACTAATGAGTTCGTGGAAAGTTATCAAGCCGGCTTCATCGACGGCCGATCGACAATGGACCAGATCTTCACCGTACGGCAAATCCTCTAGAAATGCCGTGAATACCAGGTCCCAGCGCATCGCCTGTTCATCGACTTTAAGGCGGCATACGACAGTATCGACCGCGCAGAGCTATGGAGAATCATGGACGAAAACCGCTTTCCTGGGAAGCTGACTAGACTGACTAAAGCAACGATGGACGGTGTGCAAAACTGCGTAAGGGTCTCGGGTGAACTATCCAGTTCATTCGAATCTCGCCGGGGACTGCGACAAGGTGTTTCCGGACTCTCATGCCTACTCTTCAACATCGCTCTGGAAGGTGTGATGCGACGAGCCGGGCCCAACAGCCGGGGAACAATTTTCACAAAATCCGGTCAATTTGTGTGCTTTGCGGATGACATGGACATTATTGCCAGAACATTTGGAACGGTGGCAAAGTTGTACACCCGCCTGAAACGCGAAGCAACAAAGATCGGACTGGTGGTGAATGCCTCAAAAACAAAGTACATGCTGCTAGGCGGAACCGAACACGACCGCATCCGTCTGGGTAGTAATGTTATGATAGACGGGTATACTTTCGAGGTGGTGGAGGAATTCGTCTACCTCGGATCCTTACTGACGGCTGACAACAACGTGAGCCGTGAAATCCGGAGGCGCATCATCAGCGGAAGTCGAGCCTACTACGGGCTCCAGAAGAAACTGCGGTCGAAAAAGATTCACCCATGCACCAAATGCACCATGTACAAAACGCTAATAAGACCGGTGGTCCTCTACAGACACGAGACATGAACCATGCTCGAGGAGAACCTGCAAGCAAGGTTGCAACCATTCATTTGCAAAGCTTTCCATTCATTTGCTATTATCTCAGTTCAGAAGCATGCTATCGAAAAACAATGTATGGATGAATTTGACCTTGTAGTTTTATCTGAAAGTTTGCCGAATAATATTGGGGTCGCAAACGCATTCTAAAGTCGTGAGCGAGCTTTGAAGGCAACTATCCACAGCGTGAATGAAATTTACATTCACCGCGTGGAGAGTTGCCTTCACAGCTCGCTCACGACTTTGGTATACGTTTGTGACCCCAATGTTATTCGGCAAACTTTCAGATAAAACTACAAGGTTAAATTCATCCATACATTGTTTTTCGATAGCATGCTTCTGAACTGAGATAATAGCAAATGAATGGAAATCTTTGCAAATGAATGGTCGTAACCTTGCCTGCAAGCACTCACAGATTTCGAGCGACGCGTGCTAACGACGATCTTCGGTGGTGTGCAAGAAAACGGTGTGTGGAGAAGGATGAACCACAAGCTCGCTGCACTTTACGGCGAACCCAGCATCCAGAAAGTGGCCAAAGCCGGAAGGATACGGTGGGCAGGGCATGTTGCAAGAATGCCGGACAACAACCCTGCAAAGCTGGTGTTTGCTAACTATCCGGTTGGCACAAGAAGGCGTGGAGCGCAGAGAGCACGATGGGAGGATTAGGTGGAGCGTGGCCTGGCGAGCATTGGGCGCGACCGAGGATGGAGAGCGGCAGCCACGAACCGAGTATTGTGGCGTACTATCGTTAATTATGTCTTGTCTTAAATGTGATGTTGAACAAATAAATGTATGTAATGTATGTATGGTCTTCTACAAAGTTGTTCCTAACAATAAGGTCTTCTTTTCACTTCACTGCACTGAGATAGTCGTTATCTTTTTTAGTTCAATAGTTACAGGTGTTTTTCTTAAAAAAATCATAGTTTTTTTTTTTGAAAAGGTGATATGATGGGTTGGGGCAAACATAAAAATATCTTTTGCCCGCATTCAAAAGAAGAAAAGTTGTTATAAAACATATCAAAAAATTAAAGGGGTGTTATTTTTGTAACTCAATTAAAAAATACTTGAAAAGTGCCCATTTTTTTCTAGAAAATCATCAATATCTTTTGAACGGAATGGCGTAGCAATATTCTCAGCGCATGAAAAAGCGCGTTTTTGGAAGCTCTAAAAGTGGTTTTTTGACTAATTTGACGACAAATTTGAAACAAAAAAGATAAAGCAATAAAACGATTTGTTCTAGCGTCACCCTATGAAAACTATGGGAAAATGCTCCAAATTTGGTCAAAACAGTTTATTTAAACGCTTTATCTCTTTTGTTTCAAATTTCTCATCAAAGTTGTCCAAAAACCGCTTTTAGAGCTCAGAAAACGCACATTTTTGTGCTCTGAAAATGTTGCTACGTCATTCCGTTCAAAAGATATTGATGATTTTCTAGAAAAAATAGGAACTTTTCAAGTATTTTTTACTTGAGTTACAAAAATAACACCCCTCTTATTTTTTATATGTTTTATAACAACATTTCTTCTTTTGAATGCGGGCAAAAGAAATTTTTTATGTTTGCCCCAACGCATCACATCACCTTTTCAAAAAACTATGATTTTTTTAAGAAAAACACCTGTAACTATTGAACTAAAAGAGATAACGACCATTTCAGCACACGACGCGTCTTCAAATGCTCTACTAGTGTTTCTCTACTCTTGATGAGAAATCAAAACTGAAAAAGTTAATGCCAGAAAACCGATTTTTCTTGAACCACCCTAAGCTTATTCAGAAAAATATCTCTAGATCGATCAATTTCAAAGCTACATAAAAACTGTCTTCAGCAAACTTGCTCAAAATTGATAGATCTACAACTTTTTCGAAGAATGTATATAGTTATTCTTGCAAATAAAAAAGTTTGGTTTCCAATTTCTTTCGAAATATGGACCACCCTAATTTTCATGTACATTGAAAAGAAGGCCTTATTTTTAGGAACAGCTTTGTAGAAGACCATATCTGTCTAAAAAATCATTTGGAGGCGCTGAATGCATCATTCCTCGTGAATCTGGATCGTGGTGCAATGTACAATAGCCATCGGGACAGTAGCAAGAAAAGATATGTTTGACAAAAGTTGTGTCACACGACCTTAGGGAAAATCGGGTTACTAACCCTGGTTATCGTATGCTCATAAATAAAGGAGGTCTGTAAGCGTTTGTTCTGCAGGTTGGAAGCGATTCACAAAAGCGGCTTATTCACTTGTTCCCTATGACGTTGATGAACGGCTGTCCAAGCCGTAAAAAAAACAATGTCAACGAAAAATAAACAAGACAGTAATACGAATGGAGACCAATAGCAAAGGCTCCAGTGACGGTACAAAACTTTCAATTTGAAGCACGGTAAATACATGAAATAACCGATCTCTCAACTTCATTGGGATCCATGGCAAACGTTCAGAGGTAATCCTACCATCTACCAGAGTTGTGCAACACACTTTTTTTCTCTTCTTCTATATGGCTCTACGTCCTCAATGGAACTTGGCATGCCTAGCTTCAAGTTAGTGTTGCCAACACACGTGAGCTGGGAATAGCTCTCATTATCATTGGCGAAGACAATCGGGCACGAGGGGGCACTTGACCCCCCTAACTATAAATTTCTGTTTAAATACGCCAAAAAATGTTTCAGAAAAATTAACAAAATAAATTGAATCAATTTGGCGTCAGCAAATTTCACTAGATACGCCAAAAAATGTTTCAGAAAAATTAATAAAATAGATAGAATCACTTGGGCGTCTGAAAGTTAAACTAGATTTGCCAAAGTATTTTATTCAACATAAAGAAAATATTTGATTTTGGGTCGGCTCATTATTAATTATTTTATTTATTATTATTTGTTATAATTATATATTATATTATATTATATTTATTATATTTTATTTTATTATTATTTATTATGCTTTATTATTATGCACTCAACAAAAAGTTTTTCAAATGAGAAAATTTTGCCTGTTCAGATAATTTCATTTTTCCCTGTATACTTATGTACGTTTGCGGAGTACTGAGTAAAACTCCGTGAACTGAGCTATCAAAATTCATTGTCTGAGAAATAATATAATATTTACACTTCATAAACATTTGATCATGCTACGCATAGTAAGTTCGAATTGATTGAATTGTTGCAACAAATTATGATCATAACAGTTTAACCTTCCTTTTGCATCACATTGGCAGCAGCTCGCTGATGTAGTGTATGGTTTGAATCAAAAATGACCCTAATGCCAAAGGAGGTTTAAACTAGATGAAAATCCAAGGGCATTGCATACTTTTAGGCGTTTATCGGTATATGGGAGTTCTGTCCCAATTCACAAAAATGTTGATCATCTAGTTGTCTATCAGTGGTTCAAATTGGGGAAAGATCGGGCTATTCTACATGAAGCCTTAATGACTTAACCCGGGAGCGGTCGCGTCGTGTACTGAGTACACGCACCATGGAAAATGCACGCTTGAGGTACACAGCGTGAGCGTGACGTCGCTGCAGATAGTCAAAGACGCGACTGCTCGAGGGTTAATGAGCTTTGAAAAACGTTTGACTTAACCTTAAACTGTTTGTAGAAAAAAAAAGTTATAGCGATTTAATTTATTTTATGAATTTTAAGTAAATTGGTGTATTTATTAATGAATGTATTTTACATGAACACTTAAAGTTGATTTAAAGTATAAAAAGGCAATGGGGCACGTTCGGTGTAATATTAGATTTGTAGTAATGAGCTGAATTTTAGTACGGTGAGAAGGTCAATTCTCCGTATCTGCAATGAAATAGTGCAAAAAGCGTGGGTATTATGATTCCTTGCCTAATTTGATGCGGTTTGAGCAAAACTTTGGGCAACAGTGTTGTTGTTTTCTCCATTTCTTGCAATATAAACAACATAGTTATCCAAAGTTTTACTCAAACAGCATCAAATTAGTCAAGAAGTCATAATACTTACGCTTTTTGCACCATTTCATTGCAGAAACGGAGAATTGACCTTCTCACCATACTAAAATTCAGCTCATTACTACAAATCTAGTACTACACCGAACGTGCCCCATTATGCGAATTTATATGGCCTATAATTACCATCTTATCTTGCATTTGGAAACGATGTTGAAGTTTTTGCTAATTTTGTGTTATATTAGAAAAATAATCTAATCGCTATAATTTTATTTTCGTGTTATCAATTTTAAGTTAAGTTAAGCGTCTTTCAAAGCTCATTATATAAGGCATAAACGCTAAAAATGTTATTGCATATGGTTCATTGAATCCGGAGATATAACAGTTTAAGGTGAATATATAACGAAGCCACTACTCGAATTTTCAAGAGCACAAATCTAAGGAATTAAAAGACGGATTGCGCTGAAAAGTTGATCGATTGGTCACCACCAGCGGGTCAAATTAGAGTACAGTGGTTTTTCGGTTTTATCACGGTCAAAAAAAATTTTACCGTGATAAAAACGAAATCGTGAATTTAGCGAAACGAGAAATAAATGTAATTTTTTTATCCAAAATCGTTCAGCTGCAAAATATATAAATCGTAGCTTATATTTTTTAACTGTTTTGGTGGACTGGACAATGCTGTATTGATTTTATATTGATTTCGGAATGTTTTAAAACAAGTGTGATAAAAACGAAATTAAAATCGTGATATAATCGAACAGAAAACCCTGAATTTGAGCGAGTAGGGGAAGACGGGGTAAGACGGCCACCCTAAGCCATAAAAATCATAACCTAACACTGACAATGAATTACACTAATTTCAACACAGCATATCATTTTTCGAAGTGTTGGGCATGCAAGAAAATTATTTTTCGATTTGTTCTGTTGAAACTTTTATAATTTTGAGCAATTAGAAAATTTGATTAAAAAGCACTTTATTTTTTGACGACGGGGTAAGACGGCCCACCAGCGGGGTAAGAAGGACCATCACTATTTTTTAAAATAATAGTGATTAGAAATGTTTGAATTCCATACGTTGGAATAAGATATGACTCCTTCAAGTCCCTCACATGGAAAATTGGTTAACATAATTGCCCGGGGGTTACCATTTATTATTTTTATTGGGGTATCGTAAATATGGATACTCAAACACCCATTTACATCACAAAAATGATGTTTCTGGTTACGTCCAGCGCAAACAACGCAAATATGAGTTTATTTATGTGGAATGGCATATTTTCAACAAACAATTTTCGATAAATTGGGTGCAGCCATATTATTCTATGATCTGGGGGGTGGCCGTCTTACCCCGGTCGAGGTGGTCGCTTTTACCCCGCTTGGGCAGATTTTACTCATGAGGCTAGTTTATAAGGATTTTTGTTTTCAATCTCAATCCCGTTCCTCTTATGTTTTGTTAACATTCCTGGTAAGTTATGAACGGGTTACTTTTTTGGTTTGAAAACGTTATTCCGAATCAAAATCCTTAAGGTTATATGCGACAAAATTAGATCAAATACATCATCATGGAGCAAAATCTTTGTTTTGTTTATTTGTTTTGAAAATCTCAATATAAACATTGCGCAAAATGGCTCAAAATGACAAATATTTCTTACTTGAACAGAGTACTAAGTGAAAGTTTATAGAAAACGGCATTTTCATGGTGAACTGTAGGTGGTCCGTCTTACCCCGGCGGGCCTTCTTACCCCGTCTTCCCCTAGTGATCAAAACGACTAGTGATAAAACCGAAACGCCACTGTAGTGACTTCGTTATATATTCACCGTAAAGTTGGCTATCCGCTAATTTTGCTTTTTGCTAGAACCTTTTCAACTTCATGTGAAATAGCCCTATCTTTTTTCTATTGTAGACCATAGACAGGCAACTAGTTGATCAACTTACAGTGAAAATTTCAGAATGTTTGATGCAAGTTGACCGTATTTTCAAAAGTACACCCATAACATGAAATCCTACCAAGAATTGAGATATGATGTTTTACTAGTTTCTATATTAAAACAATACATAAATGTGTGAAATCATCATAGGCTCACTGTATTAACCCGGGAGTGGTCGTGTCGTGTACTGAGTACACGCACCATGAAAATGTCCCTGCAGGTAGTCAAAGACGCGACTGCTTGAGGGTTAAGAAACGCTACACGGTTTTTGTACCACTACACACAAACACTTTTTACCAAGCAGAGACAAACCAGGTTGCGTCTAAAAATAACTTTCGCTTTGCTTCACCCCAAGTCTCCACTAGACAGAACTGTGTTGCCATTTTGCTGCCAGAAAGAGAAACCGTAACAGAAATGATCAACATCGCTGATTTCCATGCAAACAGCGAGAGAACATTTCTGTCATGACATATCTGTTCGGATAAAAGGCAAGACATTCTGTCTAGTGGAGACGTCGGGTTAGGAACGACGCGCTGATCTTCATGTGCAATTGTCTGCTGGTATTTTTCTTGTAGGATTACACCTCTATCAGAAAATTCCACTAGAGATTTCTGCAGAAAACCTTTCGCAGTTTCTTTCAGCGATTCCTGTAGGAATTACTCTATGGATGCCTTCAGATTTTTTTTTTGATGAAATCTCTCAGTAATTATTGGTGGAATTCCTCCAGAAATTCTTTCAGGTATTCGGGAGGGTTGGGGAATTGATACCATCCAGAATTGCTCCAGAGATTCCCTCAGGCATTTCTTCCAAAACTCCTCCACGAGTTATTCTTCTACAAGTTCCTCGAGGGATTTCTCCAAAAGTTTCTCCAGGTATTCATTCAAAGACTGCTTCGTAAATTCATTTGAGGATTTATTCAGACCTTTCTTTAGGAAATCTTCAGAAGTTTTTACAGAGCTTTATTCCTTGGCATTGGTTCAAGAAATATTTCTTGGAGCACCTGCAGAAAGCTCTTCAGTTCTTCCAAGATTTTTTTCAGAGTTTCCTTCAAAACATTCTTTTCCTTCAGAAATTTTCATAGTGATTCCTTGAAGAATTCCACCAGGGCTTTTGTTTTCATAATTTTCAGCAGGATTTTCACTCATCTAGAGAAATTGTACAAGAAATCATTCGAAGCATTTCTCCTGAAGTGTCTCCACAAGTTCTTTAATTACTTCAGAAATTTCTCCAAGAATTCCTTCAGAAATTCATCGAAAGTGTCCGTTTTGGAAGAAACTCCTCCAGAAATTCCTTAAGAAATATCTTCAGAAATTTCTTCATAAACTCCACCAAGAGTGTTTTTTTTAATTTTTTTTTCCAGAATTCCTCCACAAGTTTCTCATGATTTTTTTAGGGATTTATTCAAAGATACAGGATCCTTAATTCAAGAACTCCTCCAGTATTTTTTTGTGAAATTTCTGAATGAACTGCTGAAAAAAATCTCTGGTGGAATCTTATTTCTGATGGAATTAGAAAACAATTTTAAAAAGAATCATTGTAGGTGTTTCTACAAGAATCCCTGAAGCAATTTCTCAAGAACTTGCTGGAGGAACACTTGGAGGAATTTCTTCAGGATTTTTTAAATGTATTTCTAGGAGAATTCCACGAAGAAAAATCCAAGGAACATCTTTTGCTGATAATTATAAAGAAATTCTTAAAACTGAAAGAGTCCCTGGAGATATTTCCGAAGAAATTCCTGAAGAAATTTCAGAAGAAATCCATGGAGGAATTACTTAAAAAAAGGTTCTCCAGTCTAATTGCTGTAAAAATCCCTGGAGGTATATGTGAAGGAATTGCAGGAATAACAAGGAAAACTTCCTGGAAAAACGCTTGGTGGAACTCCAAGAAGAATTTATTTAGAAACTCTAGATGAGTTCTTGGAGAAATCCTTCAATAGAGAACCAGGATGATTTTTTAATATTCAAGTAGGCTAGTAAAAATGTCTGGAAGTTTTCTGAATCCGTAGAAAAATTTCTAGAGGTATCCTTGGAGGAAACGCTGGAGGAATTTCTGAACAAATATTCAGAGGAATGCTACTGGAACTCAAGAATCTCTGTATGAATTTGTGCAGGAATCCCTGGATCAATTCTCGCTAATAATGCATGAATCTCTGCGGGAATTCTTGTTTGATTTTCTGGATGAACCCCTGAAGTAATTTCTAGAGACTTCACTGCGGGTGTTTCCAATGGAATCCTTGGGGAAATTCCCGAGGAAATCTCTGGAGGAGTGCGTGAAGAAATCCTGTATGAGTTCCTGTAGAAATCACCGGAATATTTTCTAAAAAAAATCGCTAGCTTACAGAATTTCGGAAATAATCTTTAAAAGAACGTCAGATTGCGAAGATGAACTAGCCTAGGGCTGGAAATCTCAATAAAGAAATTTAAAACTTATGGTTTCCCTGGACAAACTTCTGATTCCTTCAGAGAGATTTTCTAAAAGACACTCTAGAAGACTTTCTGAAGTAATCCCTGGCGAAGTTTCAGAAGGAATCCATGGAAAATTTCCTAAACGAATTCTTCCATGGAAAATTTCCTAAACGAATTCTTGGATAAATTTCTGAAGAAATTTTTAAGGGCTTGTCTGAAAAATTTCTTAAAGATTCCTCTTTAAGAATTTCTGGAAGGATCCAATGATTTTTATTGATGAATACTGGAGTGATTTCTGAAGATATCCATAGTGCAATTTTTGGAAGGAATTCATAGAAGGTTTTCTAAAGAATCCCTGCAAGAATTTCTAAAGAAATCTTTGGCGGAGCTTTATTATGAATCTTGGAAAAAAAAAATTAAAGGGAACTCAGAAGGATGTTCTAGAGAAATTCTTCGTGAAATTTCTGGAGGAATTCTGAACTTTATAATTTCTGAAAGAAATTACTTGAAATATGTTTGAAGTAATCCGTTCTTAATTTCTGGATAAATCTTTAGGGAATTCCAGAGAAATTTCTGAATGAATCTATGGAAAGAAAAAATCCCTGAAACAATTCTTTAAGAAATTTTCAGAGAAATGATTTCATGGAAAACTTTCTAAAGGAATCACTAGAGGAATTTTTGTAGGAATCCGTGAATGGTTTTCTAAATGAATTATTCGAGAAATTTCTGGAGAAAGCTCTCGAAGAGTTTCTGAAAAAAATCTGATGAAGTTCATGGACGAATGTTTGAAACAATCCTGCAAGATTTTCCAAAATAAACCGTTAAGATTTTTTTTGCAGTTTCTTGCTGAATTTCCGAATAAATTTCCGAATGTTTGCTTGATAGATTTCTTGGAAGAATTATTAAAGAAATCCCTTGAGGAATCCCTGAAGACGTTTCGAAGGAATCCCTGAAAGAATTTCCAAAAAAATATCTAGAAGAATTTATGAAGACATCGGAGGATGAATTTTTGAAATAAACCCAGGGAGTGGTTCCAATATCACAGAGGTTTTTTTTTGTAAATATGAGTGCGCAAAAATAATCAATAATCAATTCGGCGGTTTTCTTATATTCAGGAGAAGCAATGTCTAAAATCATAGAGGATATTTTTTAACGTATGGAGGCATTGTAATATTCACAGGCGCAGAATATTTCGAAAAATCATTTTATTAAATTTAAGAAGGCGGAATAAAACTTTCTTCATACTGGAAAAAAGATTTTACTTACAATATGGGAAGCAAAATATTTTGAAAAATGACACAGGTAACTTTTACTAAATTTATGAGGAAGCTCAAAATTTCGAGAAAATTACGTGAACATTCTTACATACAGAAGGCTCCTCAGCTCTTCCAAAATCACAAAGGATTTTTTTTCTTCCTCCAATGGGGGCGCAAAAAAAAATATCAAAAGGGAAATTTTTCCAAGTGGACGCAGAAATATAAATCAAATAGGCGATTTTCATGCAGCAACAAGAAGGGAAGAAAAATTCTTTAAAAAAGTATAGGCGACTTTTCAACAATAAATAAGTAGGTAAGGTATAGTGATAATAATGATAATGATAAATGGAGAAATTTCTCCATAAAGGCTTTTTATGTTTTTAAGAGAACAAAAAATCTTAAAGTTTGAGTAAAATTATGTTTGGACGAAAACAGGATTGGTTATCATTTTACAAGAAGCGTATTCTCATTCTTGACTATTTTTTATTTTCCTGAAGAGCTCTTTAGGTTACTCAGTGATTGACTTGGTGTAAACTTGATGACACGTGGTGCCACTGGTAATGCAAATCATATTTGTTTCTTATAAACTAAATTGTCAGTTGCATATTGATATATAAAATCTCCTGGATGCACTGATATGAAACATTATCGAATATAACAAAAAAATATTTTAGTGACGCGATCGAAAATAACATTAATTTGAAAAGTTTCGAAACTTGGATATTAAATTAACAAATACCAGTCAAACAAAACGCATGGAAAGGAAACATCCTAGAAAAATCCCAAGTAACAATTTTGATTTTATAGAATTATTATTATTATTAGCTTTATTAAGGAGATTTTCAGCCCGCGGCTGGTACATCTCCAACTGATTTTATAGAAGTTTTTTAGCGATTCAAAAACTTCAAACATAAAACCATTGATGCCGACTTTACAGTCATCTCGAGTTCTAATATGCCTCAATAAGCCCACGTTCTGGCTAGTTGGCCCAGTCTTATTACGATCTACAGGACTTTCGTATGCAAACCGGCTTAGGATTTCGGGTTGTATCATAATTTTATTGTATCCCCGATACAACCTTCTAAATAAAACCATCTTCTGACTTGTCAAACATTTGTTTTGCTTATTTCTCACTAATGTTCGATCTTCAGAATAAATTATGATTGTTTTTTTACACAGCCATCAATTGGAAAGATGTCGATCTGGAATTCAGATTTGTTTTCCTATTTAATACGTGTTAGGAGACATGCCACGGGAAATTTGTGGTGAATGTGACTGTGATAATGACAAAAAATAAGTGCGCCACACAAATTGTGCATTAATTGGAAGATAAATGCATTTAATTTACTCGATGGAATTGTGTGCTTAAAAGGTTTTTTCAACATAGCGGTGTTTCAAAGACATTATGTAATTTTTCTGAATATAAGCATGACGGAAACGTGTTGAATCGTTGAGTTTGATCTCAAGCTGTACGTAAAATCATAATATTCAATAATGATTTTTCTGTATTTACATAAATTATCCCGGCTAGGCGACATATTTTTCTGATAGAACTCTGTGTTCCTGATGATTCCTCCAATAGGATTAACCCTCCTGAGGTGGTCATATCAGAGCTCATGACAGAACTAGCGGTTTTATCACAGCATTTTTTGGTCTATGTTACGGCCACGAAATCTTTTGTTGGTTTTATGTATTGCCTCACAGTTTTGTGTATTAGTTTACAAGAAAAAATCTCCGACAGCAGCCGCAAATGAAAGTTTTATTGAAATGGTAAATAATCAGTATATATAAAAATGAGTTTGAAGTCCCTTTGAGGCAACAAAACTCACGAACGGATTTACCGATCAGCATGACCCTTGCACGATTCGATTCGTATTCAGGGTGGCTGTGTTCTTATGTAGAAAAAGTTACAAAAATGAACTAGAAAAGTAAGAAAATTGAGAAAGAACTGATTTTCTATGAGCTGGGAAGGAAATCAAAACGACCGAAATGAAATCAATCTAGAGTGCGATGCTATTTTGAGCTCAACAGTTGTCAAACCACCACAAGACGGCAAGACAAATTTTGCCGGGACAGCTAGTAAGTGATAAAACCAATCCATGACTACTTGCTAGTGTTTAACTGAAGATGTTTATAGCATAAGTTATATGATAGTTTTATGGAATGCCAAAGGTACAAAGTAAAAAACTACCACATAAAACTAATATAGAACATCTAGCTTTTTCACATGCTCGTATAAAACCAGGATAAAACATGAATAAACCTTCACGGCATGCTGATTGTTACTTGGGTATGGTATTGCAAAAAGTTTGCTGTCTGCGCAAAATAGTCTATGAAACATTGTAGCACACTGAGAATATTTTTTGGTCATGTAAAAAACAAGTCGGAATGTTAAACGTTTTAAGCGCCGCCATGATGCGATAGTATTTTAAAAAGCGCAATTTGTACTAACTTATGACCATGACCAACATTGTGCCACCGCCAAATTATGAACCGAATTCCATGATTTAAGCTCTTTTAATATGTACATATGTCTCTTGCCGCCAAATTACTATAACACTGGATACGCCAAATAATCGCTGCCCCCCCATTATCAGGATCCTGGCTCCGCTACTGGTGGCAACGTACATCCGATTAAAGAGTGAAGCCAGGCAAATCGTGTTGGTCGTTAATGTGTCTAAGACAAAGTACATGATGGCAAAGGGCTCCAGGGAGGAATCAAACCGGCCGCCACCCCAAATTTCTATCGACGGTGATGAAATCGAGACGGTTGAAGAATTCATGTACTTGGGCTCACTGGTGACCGCCAACAACGACACCAGCAGAGAAATTCAGAGGCGCATTGTGGCAGGAAATCGTGCTTACTTTGGACTGCGCAGAACTCTACGATCGAATAAAGTTCGCCGTCACACGAAGTTAACTATCTACAAAACGCAGATTAGACCGGTCGTCCCCTATAGGCACGAAACGTGGGCCCTACGTGTAGAGGACCAACGCGCCCTTGGAGTTTTCGAACGGAAGGTGTTGCGTACCATCTACGGAGGAGTGCAGATGGAAGACTGAACTTGGAGAAGGCGAATGAACCACCGGCTGCATCAGCTGCTGAGAGAACCAACCATCGTCCATACCGCGAAAATCGGGAGGCTACGGTGGGCGGGTCACGTCATCAGGATGTCGGATAGCAACCCGACTAAAATGGTTCTCGAGAGGCATCCGACCGGTACAAGAAGACGTGGAGCGCAGCGAGCTAGGTGGGTCGACCTAGGGGTCGACCAAGTAGAGGACGATCTGCGGACCCTACGCAGAGTGCGGAACTGGAGACAAACAGCCATGGACCGAGTTGAATGGAGACGGCTACTATGTACAGCAGAGGCCACTCCGGCCTTAGCCTGATCGGTATGGTAAGTAAGGATATGCATTTCGTCGAAACATTCAGTC